>NC_072779.1:6702945-7002945 GCF_022539595.1 Amphiprion ocellaris
TTTTTCTTTCTTTCTTTCTCTTTTTTTTTCTTTGTTTTTTTTTCTTTTCTCTTGTTTCTTAGTGCATGTGTGTGACCATCACCGGCCCTCCCTGAAAGCTAAGCAGACCTTCTTTATTAGAATTCCCTATAATGAGCCAGGGAGGGCAGTGCTACACCTCAGTGATGTGTGGGGGAAACAAAGACTGGACAGGATGAACAGGGATAGAAATTAACAGGCGGTGCTATTGCAATTAAAGATAGTAAGGTGGTGTGTTATTCCCAACTACTAACTGTCAATCAATTAAAAAATAAAAAAAATTTTAAAAAAATTTTGAAAAAAGAAAAGAAATCCAAACCAGCACAAAAGAAAAAGAGATACAATAAATAAATAATTAAACAAACGGTACTGAGCACCATAATTGTGGATGTCTTGATAGTGTAGAATAGAATAGAACAGGCCAGAAGAGGATACTAGTGCAAGAGAGAATGAGTTTAGGGTAGAGACTCTGGAGAGATTCTCAGCACATTCTGGCGGGTCCCATCATTCACTGAAATGGGATTCGGCAGTAGCTGGCGAGACCTGATCAAACAAGCAAGTGTGAAGGACCCGGAAGCCCAGAACAGCAATCACGGCAAGGCAGGGCCAAGCCATAGGGCACCCCTCCCCCCAGGCAGTAGGAGCCACAGGGCGGCACCCCCAGAGAGCTTCCGGGGCCACCGTGAACGACGCGGACCCGGAGAACAAGAGGGAGCAGCTACCGACACCCCCAGCGCGCCCAGACCGACCCAGGCGGCCCGGGGCACGAGGACCCACCCGCCACCCAAACCCCAACCCCGCCCACCCCAGCCCCCACCAAACCCCCCACCCCACCACCCGACCCGCCCAACCCCCCCCCCCCCCCCCCCCCCCCAAGGGGGCCAACGGCCCCACACAGCCAGGAAGCCAGACACAGGGGCCGAGCGGCCCACCGAAGGGGCGGCAACCAGCCCATCACAAGGCAGGCCGCCACCGGGAGCCGGTCAGAGGAAATCGGAGCCGGGACCCGATGCGAGTCCAGAGGGTAAAAATGGACAGTGTGGTGGGGCCCGGCGATGCCGACAAGGAGGCACCCCGCATACCCCCCGCACCAGGCCCCAGGTGAGCGCAGTACACCCAGGGCCCCCACCCCCCGCAATGCGCCCTGACAACCCACCGGGACAGAGCCACCACATGCCACCAGCCCGCAGTACAGCCACAGCGCCCACCAAGACGGCCAATCCAGCCCCCGCAGCCCACCAAGAGCCATCGCACCAGCCTGGACCCGTCGGGCACGCAGGAGAACCCCCCCCGACCACCGCCCCCAGGTCCCGGGGACCCCCCGGCCACAGCAACACGGATGATGGTCCACCCCCGCCACCCCATAGCCATAAGGGGGCCGGGTCCCACCAGCGAGGCCATATTGGTGAAATCCCCCCCATTACTCCCTATTAATATGTCTCCCGATCCCAGACTGGAGACATTATCCCTGCACCGTGGTAGTGTAACCCTGAGTGTCATGTGGTGCATTAAAAGTGGGGAGGCTGGGCGAGGCGTCCAGGGGGCGGGCCAGAGGACCACAGAGGATGGCTACTCTGCAGCCTACCCTGGCCCAAGTTCCCCGAGCCGTCCCAGACCTACCCCCAAGGTGTGAGTGTGTGTGGTGCATTAAAAACAAATGAGAGCAGGGGAGGCAAGCAAGAGGGTGATGGGGAAGAGACAAGGCCGTAGAGCCCTGCCATCCGCCCCACCACAGAGCTCATCTTCCTGCCCCCACCTGCTCTCAGGGCCCTAACTGTTGTGTCCCTATATATGCCTAAGAGTAACTATATATAGTGATGTGTGAAGTATGTGAAGTGCACAGTAAGAGGCAGTCTGGTGTGGATCTGGCCCATGAGGAGAGAGCAGCGGGGGAGACAGGTAGTAAGACCACCGGTACTGATGCAGAGGGCCCCCAGAGCCCGGAGACAAGAGGCCGAGGTGGGCCCACACGAACCCGACCGGCCCGGCCAGCACCAAAACCCCCAGAAGTCGCAGCGCTGGAGCAGCGCCCCGGCAGACGCCGTAGCCCCACCACGGGCCAGCCGCATGCAGCACCCTGCCCCGGAGGGAGGACCAGGCCGCACCACCAGGGAGCGAGGGCCACGAGCCCCCACGCCCACCCCGGAGCCGGCACGTCCAGGATGCAGGGCACCCACCCCGCAGCACCACCGAGACCCCACCCACCCCACCACACCCAAGGACAGCACCGGGCCCGGACAGAAGCCCCCAGCCAGCAGAAACTAATCTCCAGTGGCGGCACACAGGCAAGTACCAAGGCCTGTGCCCAGATGAGCCAGAGCCACCCCCCCAGAGAGACCACCCGGCCCCCATGCCAGACCCCCAGGCAGCGGAGGGCCGCAGGCCCCCCCAGGGGAGGGAGAGGGACGAGGACGAGCGGCCGGGTAGGAGAGGAGGGAGAAGGAGGGAAGCAGAGCAGGAAGGGACAGGGGAGCGACGGGAGGGCCGACCCACCCCAAACCCCAGGGCCAGCCAGGGCGCCCCAGAAGAGACCAGCCGCCGCCACCCCCAAGACCCCAGGAGAGCGCACAGAACCAGCAGACCCAGGGCTCAAAGGGAGAGACACCGGGGACACCCACCCCCAGGCAGAGGGGCCCGAGCCACGCAGGCCCCGCAGAGCCAGAGAGCGACCCCAAGAGCAATAGGGAAAGGACACCACCAGTGTATGCACACAGCCTTGAAGTCCATGGTGCCATCCTACTTAAAAAGGTAGAGGGTTAATAAACTGAAATAAAGCAGACAGAAGTCAGACCATACACACAGACAGAATAATAATTACAATTTTATGAGGGAAGTGGCATACGCCCACACACAAGCGGAGGCTATAGATTAATATTTATTGATTTAATAAATGGAGACCATTTTTCTTTGAAGGAGTCCAATTGGTTTTTTCTGATAGCAGATATTCTCTCAAGTGAAATGTGTTCTGTGAGGAGGTTCAGCCAATGGATGATGTTGAGGGCTTTCTTATCTTTCCAGTTAACTAAAATAGTTTTTTTGGCAATGGCGATAGCTGCAAGTGTGGGTTGGATATGAATGTCTGGAAGGGCTGTTTGCGTTAGATCACCAATTAGGCAAACGTTCGGGGAATGTGGAATCCCGCAGTCCAAAATATTGGAGAGTTTCTGTGTGATCGTTACCCAGAATTGATAGACGGGTGTACAAAGCCACAGAGCGTGAAAGTAAGTGTCAGTCATGTTTTGGGTGCATTGCGTACATGTGTCTGAGCGTGAGAAGCCCATTTTATACAGTTTATATTGCGTTATATGCGTTCTGTGAAGCACCTTAAATTGGATCAATTGTAAGTTGGTGTTTTTAGTCATTTTAAATGTGTTTTCACAGATCTGGGTCCAAAAATCAGAGTCAAAAGATTTGGATACGTCTTTTTCCCATTTTTGAGTTGGTAGGTGTATAGAGTGTGTCTTTGAGAGTAAACTATAAATTTTTGAGAGATTCTTTTTATTTCTTGGAGACAGTTTCAGAACTTTTTTAACGATTAACTCTTAATGTGCTGATGATGCATTTGTTTTAGGGATCATTTGTTTTCCTAGGGCATGTGTAGTCAGCTCATATTCATCAAATTTTACACACCCATAGTAAGTTATTCATGCACTCTAGTGGGTTTAGGTGGACAACAAAATTATGGATCCCTGCAGTAATGTGGAAAACATGAATTGGCTTTTAAGAAACCACATAAGATATATTTAAAGAAAAAATTATTCCGAAAGCTATCAAAATGGATTAACAATGATTAACAAAGGGTTAGTTCTGGTCAAATAATCTTGTTCTTGTTGCTCAGATAAAAGATACACTGCGCATTTTGGACCTTTAACCAGACAAAACCAAGGAATTTAACATATTTGCAGCGGTGACAAATAAATTATCAGTATTTTTCACATTTCACTGACCTTCCCTGGTTAGTCACTCATTAAAAATATATTGACCGATGATCAATAATAAAAATCAATTGTTGTAACACTAATGCATGAAATTGCCAGTGCAGCAGAAGAAGCGCAAGGCAATGAACGCAAAGCTCCATTTGCAGCCCTCTCCATATCATTCTGCACTTTTGTGAATCTACACCCCATAATGACAAGGTCCACTGAGTCGTCCATGATGCTTCACTGTGACAGTGGTACTGAGGTAAATCATCTCATCAGTTTAAACACAGCACAAAAGTGAAAGGACAAGTGCAAGTAACAAATACAACAATTTGCTGAAGCCTCCAGAAACCACCCTGAAAATCCATCGAAACAAACAAGTGTGAGTTCAAAGACAACATGCTTTTAATCTTTCTGCAGACGACTGAAAGCTACTACAGTTTAGACAATTCTGGGGGGATAATGCTTCCTGGAAACAATTCTTTCTCAATTTGGCATTTGTCCATTTTCCACTCAAATGTGAGTGAAGGGAGTGTGTCAGAAAGTCTGAGGAAATCAAAGACGGAGAAACAGAGAAAATCTCAAATGAAGTACAGTAGATGAGAGGCTATTTCATCACTGAAGTGGAGATGTTAGATTAGATGAACTCTAATTATACCTCTAATTGAAGCTTTGTCCATTTGATTATTTCATTTACTTATTTCCCAAATGTGCTAATAAGGTTATGTTATTAATTGGAAATGCAATTTTCCCTAACAATTTGTATAGGCATTTCACAATTGTCTTTCGACCCAATGCTAAAATTAGGACATCAAGACGTACGAGATGGACTTCAGAGGGAATCACTTAAATCCAATCCGTGATACTAAATCCAAGTAATCTGATAAAAAAAAATGATAAAGTTCAGATTCTTAATAGTCCTCTGAAGTCCATTTCTGTCTTTTTGTGTGTCGTCACCCTCAAACCAGGCATCCTTGCTCAAAACGAGTGACATTCTGAAGCTAATTAAGGGCCCATTACTTATTTAAAGGTAACTTGTTTATGTGAGAGTAGAGGTATAAATTATCCAATAGACAATCTCTTTGGGGTATTTTGTTGAACAGAGCTTTATTAACAGCAACTGGTGAGGGCAATTTAATGGCATCCCAATTATTTCTAGAGTCCCAAGAAATAATTGGGATGAGTCCCTGCTGTTGCCAGTGCCAGTCTCAAGCAGCTAGCACCCATTCAGAGAGGCGAGGGAACTGTAGGACTTAATGACACTGTTAAAGAGATTCTCTGTGGACAGATGTGTCTTTTATTTGAACCAGGGGACAGTTTGATAGTAAAATGAGAACAACTCAGCCAATGGAAAAATACATGTCCTTTGTAGTTTGCATTGCAACTGAACATTGACCAGACAGACCATTTAGTCTAAAATTAATGCCACATTTCTTTGATGCTCTGAGACATTTGCAGCTTGTCGTTTAATAAAGGACGAATATTAAGTGGTTAAATTAATGTCCATTATGAACCAAGATAGCACTGTCACTTTTACACTTCTCAGCACCGCAGAGGTTTTTGTGTCACTGGAGCATCAAACTACAAAGCACTGTGTCAAGTAACTCAATGAATATTATCATTCTCAATTTTTCCTTGCCAATTTATATGAGGTGACCTTGTGGAAAACAGATCTAAGTGCTCTTTAAATGAGCACCACACTCAGAGAGTTGCTTGAGAAAAATACTTTCATAATACTTGTTATAGTAACAGCCTTGATTAAGACTGAATAAGTGCTGCAAAAGAAATACATTTTGGGAATTAATACTAAGCCAGTCTAATGTTAAAAAAATAATAACAAGGAAGAGATCATCTCCAATTTTGCTCACCAAGATGAATAATGTGTAATATTACTGAATGACTCTCCAATAGTTGAAAAAGCTACAGTAACAGCCTCAACAACAGACTCACTAATACATGCTTTTGACGTTGGTTTTCTGCTTGTTGTGTGATTGACGGCGTACAATAAAAAAATTTTGCATCTTCTCTTCAATATGAAACATTTCTGTGCTTGTACGTAAATTATAAAGTCTGGTCTCTTCATCTCCATCTCCTCTCCCCCACAGTCACCTGGCTTTGTGTTCTCTCTTACCACCACCTGTTCTGCCAAAACTCTCGCGTTCTATCCAATGTTTTCCATTTCATCTGGAGACTTGAGAGGTCCTCCAAACAGCTGGTGCTGCATCTGCCTCAGAGCAAAATAAACTGCACATATGCACAATGATGTAAACGCTCCTCTGCTGCAACAGCATTATTCAGTGTGATAAATAAAGATCTTAGCAACTGCGATATCATGCATTTCCCCTTTGAAGTTGAAATGCTTGATAAATGCAATGTAATGGAAACCGGTGTTTTCAGAAGACGGATCATTTGTTTTCAGTACCTCCCTTTCGCTATTCTGTATTTTACGTTAGGTTTCCGAGCTGTGTTTCTCAGTCTCCATCTTCAGGGCAGCCCATCAATTTTAAATTCAACGAGTTACTGTAGGTACGATAACCAAAACACATTAACCACCATGACAGCAGGAACACAAGGCACAAGAGGCAGATTAATCAACCATGTATGCAGCAATGCCAAGGTGGCAACAATCCAAAGCTGTATGAGAGGCACAGAACGAAGACTATTACCTTCAAATACAGACTCATCACAAAGCAAATCTGGTGGCTATCCCCAGTAACACCACTGACAAATAAAGAGACTACTGAGAACTCGCGCTTGTTAAACATATGCCACGCTTGGGCTTTGCACCAAAACCATATTTCTGCAGAAAGAGTAGCTACGAGCGTGAGGAAAAGGAAGATTTATAAAGACTTCAGTAGTCAGAGTCAGGTAGCTTCACTTTCTGCTTCACCCCCTTAACCCCAAGGAGTTTCTGTGTATTTCTATTCACTGTGGGCTCACTTTTCACTGCACTATTAAGTTCTGCATCTATGTGGAGATAACAAAATCATGACTATGCGTAAAAATAACTCAAACTCTGAAAAAATCTGGAAGCAAAATACAATGTAAATTTTTTGCAGAGGCCAGAGCTGTGATCAAATGCTGGGAGAAAAACGTTGCTTCTACATTCTATATATATATTTTACTAATTAGAATTTTAATTTGTAATTTGTCAATACTTGTCACCTATCAGCTCTGTGGAAACACAGCCTGCAGTTCAGTCAAGTTCAGCTCAAACGCTTTATTTTAGGTTTTCTGTTGCTTAAAAAACCCCAAAAAGAAACATGTAAAGTGATTCTGACAAAATATTACAATTTTAAGTATAATTTTTTTTTTCAGTGTTCAAGAAAGGCACATCACACAAGCAATTCAAAAGCTGTCATAAAGTCAAAAAAATCTAATAATTGTTTCTGTTGTTACAGTTTCTGGCTCTGATAAATGTAGGTGTAATTTTGGCTTATTTTTTCAGTAACACAGCCTTTGAAACTGCCAAACCCACCAGTGGGGAAGGGGACTAACTGGGCAACTTTCATTCAAAAGTGCTAAAAATGTGAGCATCTTTTTAGATTTTTTATACATAGCTTGCATTTCCAATGTGTTTTTGTTTGTTGTTGCTGTTGAAATTGAACACAGGCAGGGGGTATTTATTAGGTTTTGTCCCTGACATCATGTTCTGAAGTTACATTCCATCATGACTGCATAATATCCAGGGGCATTGTATACAACAGACACATTACATTACACTCATGCCAGAAAGCATCATTTTGTGTTCTCTCAAGCAGCTTTGCAACTCGGTTGGTATATTTGCTTTTTGAAAAGTATTCTAATAATATAAGTTACAGAGGGCTTCTAATTGTCTAGAATACTTGGGCGGAATTGTTTTCTCTTCCATTCAGCCATTGCTGTATATATCTAACACATACCCAGTCAAGTACATCAACATGCACACACACATCCACACAACACCTCACAGCAGGTTTCATACATTCATACATACATACATTGCATCCTGCCCTTAGAGATGATGCACTGTGCTAATAGAGTTAAGTTAGCAAAGTACATTTCTCTCTCAACCACAAGATTAAGCGCAGCAATTAGCACCGGCTGACTCCTGTGTAAATTAAGCTCATTCACCGTTAGGTCTGTTTAACTGCTTCTGTTTGAAGTAATATTGAATCAGAGGACAGAAAGTGATAAAGACTCACTTCCACTTACACCTATAACATGCTGACTGCAAGAGGGGAGGGGAGAGGAGGGGAGGGGAGGAGAGGATTAAATACAGTAACAGAACCCTGCTGCTCCAGTAGCTGCTGCATCCATTGTAACCTTTTAATTCTGAGCTGTCAGACTAAACATAATGGCTGTCATATTAAGGACAGATCAATCAATCACAGTCTACCACCGTCTGTTGCATCCAAAACATAAATATCGTTGACTTGTCCTACCCAGACCTGACAACGGCTTCTGAGCCTTAGATGTTGTTCTCTTAATCACTACAAGAATTTCTCACAATGAAAAAGACACACACACACACCTACACACACACCTACACACACACACACACACACACACACACACACACACACACACACACACACACATTTTGGGAAGTGATGACAGACGGAGCAACTGACATAACTTTGAAGGATTTGGGGTGGGTGCAGGCAAGTGAGCTTCCGTTCCTGTTCCTTGTCAGGCGGCAGGAGGAAGCTGAGGAAACAGGCTAAGACAGTGTGATTGAGCTGCTGTGACACCAACAAGGTCAATTCTGACTCTCTTCCTGCAGTGGTAGCATTCTCTTTGTGAAGAGAATCCTCCACATCTAAACTGATGTCTTACTATCTGGTGCATGCAGAAGACCCAGGAAGGCCTGTTGCATGGAAAAAAGGCAGAGTGCACAAGTACGGCTTTATTAACTTGTAGATGTCAGTTACTACATGTCAGCCAGGATAGAGAATACAGTTGAGGTAAAACGCAGACATATACTGTGTATATTGAAATAGCTATGTCCCTTGACAAATTATGCACACACTGAAGTGTGAAACAAGATGCATAATGCAAATGTTGTCATCAGCAGTTGCCTTAAAACATTTTCAGCTTTTAATTATGCAACAAGCATCGAGCAAACGCTTCTTAAAGCAATAAGTATCATCTGTTACTTCAGTTTTATGTGTGGCAAGTTTTGTGGCATCATTAAAACTTGTAAATAAAAAACCTATAATGTGTTACAGACAGCAGCATAAAAAAAAAACAGCAAAAAATACACAAGACTTTACTCACGTATTATTATTTTTTATAGCGCTTAGTCCCTGCCAAACCTCCTCAGGTAATCTTTGAAATCCTACATTCCCGTCTCTGATAATATCGTAAAACGGTTTTAAGAACTTCAAAGGGCTGTCCTTGAGCCAAAAACGTAAGGTTTCCATAGGGATGAGTCCTATTATGCTCCGCATCCACTTTGAAAGGTATGGGGATTATCAGAAAATCAGAGGAAGCAAAATAGATCTCCAAAAAGTAGAACTGAGGAGTTTCGACATGGGGATTTGGAAAGTGCAATGCTGAGTGAATTCCAATATGAAAGTATTAAAGAAAGTAGTCTTCACTTGAAGACCAGTAAAAGACACAATGCAAGCATGACCTCTTTGAAAGAAAGATTAGTTTATCTATAGTTGAAAATATCATCTTTCTCGGTCCGGTGGTGGATAAGCAACCAAATGTCCTTCCAAACTCAGTGTTACAGAGAAACTTTACACGACCAGTTGCTTTTGCAGGATCTGCAAGAACATCTTAAGGTCATTGATCAGACTTAACAACCCTGAGCTGTTAAATAACCTCCAGACACATACATTACCCTTTTCAAACCATATGAGGACAGTAGGCCTGAGAAGACGAAGGAAGCATGCTTGGTGCTCTGATGACCCTATAAGTTTAGCGGCCTTTAAAGTGTTGAATTTCAAATAGCCTTTCCGAGACACAAACATGCTTCTTAGAAATAACACACGGAGAAAGCTGGGGCAAAGCAGTGGCCTCCAGGCCTACGCACATGGATTCAAGGTCATATCAAAGCCTGAGAGACGCAACCAATGCTCACAAACAGTCGAAACAGCCAACCTCTATTGTCATAAACACTTGCAGTTTGTCCTGTATCAATCTAGCACACTTGATTTACAAAAGAAAGACAGATACAGAAACCAATCATTATTACAGATTGTCTAATTACGTGTCTGTGTAGATTCTCAGTCATTCAGGTCATGCATCGGAGCTTCAGTAAAATGTGCATTTGCTTTTTTTCATCATCGGTTACAGACGACATACGATCTGACATTTGACGAACCTGATGTTCCATACACGACACTGCATTTTAGCAACACTGAAGCAAGGAGCCTGGTAAAGGTGTACATGTGTAAAATGCAGTTCATGTCTGCCTGGAAGTTATAGCTTGTGCCCATGTCAAGAGCAAGTACTGTCACCACATTAGACCTAATCACCTCAGCATGAAGTAGTGAGCAAAGACCCACAACTTACTCATGCTCAGCTCAGTTATGATGGCCATCGAATGAAGTGGCCATATGTGTGGGTCAGCTCTTTATGAATTCCTCATGGTGACGGAGCCTGGCAGGGGAGGATTTATCCGTGAAAACAGATGGGCAGGAAAAGAAGGAGGGAGCCATCAAGCTGAGAAAACCCTGCTGGGCGTCTCCTTATGGTAGAATGAATTACAGACGTCTGGCAATGCTTAACATCACAATGCAGCACATTATCCCTGATTGATCATTTTTATATTGGCTAGATTGAATTAAATAAAAGTGCACAGACAAAGTAAGGATAATATAAAGAATTAAATGGCAACGAGATCCAAGTCTCTGTAGCAGTGAAGCTACTGGAAATTTGAAAAGAGGATTATTCTTGAGGGTATATTGCTATGAAGTTCAGACATCAAATTCTTTTCAAGTAGAATTAGGGGACAATAGACTGTAGACGCTATTAAACAATTATCCTTTTGTTTCCTGTCATTGATTGCTTTCCATGCATCGGTAACCCTCACCAAAGGCTTATGAGCTGACAACAACAAAATCCACAATACACAAAAACAAACACATTGTCTAATTAGCGCATCGTCTTTGTTTTCTGTAGTACTATGGGTGTCTACTCATAATAATTAAATGAACACCCGCAAAGCTAAGTAGAAATGTAGCAGCCAATCACAAGTTAACAAACACAACAGACTGAGATAATTTCACTGGCAATTATGAGTGTTGTCTTACTGAATCTTATCATTGTTTTGTCACTTAGATCTTTGTCATAGTGTTCGCTTCTTTAATAGAAACTTATGTCTTACAAGGAATTGATGCCTCATATTAATATTTCATCTAAAGAAGGCAATGAGTTTGGTCCTGATGGAAGATAGTGAAAACAGTTTACGTAGCTGATAACTTGGAACGATTTCATCATTTAATTACAATTGTGTTGCGTTATGTTTTAGTGTTCTTAAGCACAGAAGATAAAGCTCAATGATTTTACCATTTCGGGTGATTCATGAGGAATGATTTGCACAGCTGGGAGTGCACAGCAAGGTTCTACTTAATAATCACAACAGTGAACGTTTTTATAAAACAAAGAAAAAAAACTATTTAATCATCAGTAGGCAGCAAAGCCCCCCTCCTGTGATTTCATTAAAAATTTCAGGCATTTTTTAAATGTGTAGTGTGCTGTCACTGTCTCAAGCCAACACAAGATCAGAGGAAAAATATCAGATGTATATGTCAAAAATGTGAGAAATAAGAAAAATACTCTTCTTTGCTAATAATTGGATATTAATAATGGATAATAGTTCTTGTCTCACATATCGGCTACATGATGTTGTGAATGTTATGATGATTATAAAGTAGTGAATAGTAAAGTTAATATTTCACTGAAAAACTTTGATTTCTGACTCACTTCTGAAGCAGGTGGGCACTGCTCTGGGGCTGCCAATAATAATCATTTCTGTGATCAATGACTTCCTTGGTCTACAAACAACAACATGACAAAATAAAGAACAATCCCCACCAGACATTTCCCCCAGGTGATATTTTCAAGCCCACAATGGCATCTTCAAATTGCATATATTGCATCCATTGGATGCAAGAGAGTGAAAAGTAGCAAACTCTCACATTACAGAAAAAATGTGGCTTTTTTGAGCCACAATCTAGAGTGTGAACTGTAAAGCAAAATAAATAGGGAGTATGGCTGCTCTTCTTGACCACAACTGCTTGGTAACTGGTGGCTAATAATGCTGCTGTCACTTCTGTCATTGCCTTTCGATAAGGGACTGTTTGGGCCAGTTGCATTCTGATTTTGGTCTAATTATCCTAAAAGCTATTTAGTTTGGGTCAGACTGTCCTCGGTTCTCCTATAGATTGACTTTATTGAAATTAAATACCATCAGAGTCAGGTAGTCTTTATGGACTGAATGCAAAGTTATGGCTCTGTGATGACCTATGTTTGCTGTCAGTGTCTCACAAGGGAACTAAATGCCAGCTCTGAGTTGTGATTAGTTCAGTATACAAAAACGTGTTCTTTTATGGCAGACATTTAGATATGCTATTTGCCATGTAAGACACAGGCATGGCTTACTGAGTTGATAGTCGAATTTGTTTTATCTGCTATGACAAGTTAAAATGTTTGCGATGAAAAAGACCTATTCCCTAAAGTCACTGACTTCAGCCGCATGCTCCTGCTGCAGCAGCAGAGCTCTGAAACAATGTGAGGATAATGGCCTGGCTAAACAAGCCTGTGTTACCATTCAGTCAGTGCTGGCTGCGTGGTTAAATGATAAATAGTAGCCAGCGCGCCAGCATACCGGCACAGAAGACTTTTCTGTGAAAAGTGAAAAGGCTGTCCACTCCTCCGGGGATAAACAAGAAGGAAATGCTGTTCTGGCATTTTCAGTACTGCCAATGTGCTGGATAATTTAGCACCCTGTTTGCAAATTATGTACAGATCTCTAGGCTTTACATCACACCTATGGTAGTTTGCCGTTACATGAGGCGGAGATTATGAACAGAATAAAATAAATTTTTGACTAAGTCTATCAATTACTGGCATTGCATTTGGTTAATGTGTGAAAACGTGTGACAGTGTACAATAGGTGCACTCCTATTGGTTAGAATATCTCAACACAAAGACTGCTTTGCACCTGTAAACCTTGTAATGAAAACCAAAAATCAAAGAAAATGTGCTACCACAAAACGCGTTATTATATTGTCAGTACACCGTATTATGTCTCATCTATCATACTTTGTACTGTAGATGGAGAAAGTGAACATGTATAAACCCCACGCACTGTTGCGATCTGGTTTCCTTCAATTTATGTCACTAAATAAAAATTCATTTATTCAATAATGACCCATTTTAGCAAGCTGTTCCCCCACTGCCAGCACAACCTGCTTCCCTCAGCTCTAATGGCAGCCCAATTATGAACGGTAGATGGGTACCTAATAAGAGAAACTACCCCTCGCAGGGGCCTGGAGATGATGACAAAAAGCAGAGAAGAAAGGTAAGAATAAGAAACAGTGGAAGGAGATCACATCTCCTGTCTGCTTTATGCCGATCCACTGACAAATATAAGATAGCACTGAAAAATGTTTTCGTCTCCCGGATCAAAACTACAATTATTTTCAGAATCTAAGGTCAGCGTTTCTTCTCTTTTTGACATCCTCGGGAAAAATTGCACAAGTTGTTGTTGATGTGCACTGGAAAGAACTATATATGGTGAACAGGAACAGTACAGAATACATAAAATACATGCACTGTTTCTGAGCTTATGCTGTGATTTACTAATGCTCTCTCAATATCCAAATTATATATTCAAATGTGTAAAATTCTTTTAAAAAATTTGATCAGTTGATTAATTTACTCAACCGTAAAAAGATAAATGCAAGACTGCAAACAACAAACAATTACAACTTGCAACTGAAACCATTACCATGGAAAATAAAAACACAAAAAAGTGAACTTTTCATTTCCCTGTACTACAGTTTAAATGAATAAAAAATAATAACACTCACTCAACAACTCAGTACAAAATATTAAAAATTGCTAAATATTATGAGTCTAGTTTTTAAATGCAAATTATTGAATTTCTGACTCTAGGGGTCTCTCAATATAAAACGTCACTGATGATGTCGTGAAGTAGCACAGGATCATGGCAGTTGTCTTCAGGCAGAAATCATAACCAAACAGGTACTATTAGCTACATTATGTAGTCACCTTATGCGATATAATTAGTCACGGCGCAGCCCAGCACTACTATTAACCCTTTGACGCACAACATGGGTCAAAAGTGACCCATATTCAATGAAAAATGGGTGTCTCTTGACCCATGTTGTGTATCAAAGGGTTAATGGTCAAAATAATCATATTGAAATGGTTGTGGCCCATTATCAGTAAGCTATAGAGGATACAATCGAGTGAAAAGCTTCTAACTAGCTAGTTCACCCGCATTTTGTTTTTTCTTTCCTCACTTCTTGAAACAGCATCTGCCTGCAAGGGGTAAAATAGGATGTAACACTACAAACGGTTGACCATACTGACTGGACACTGAATAAAATGACACATTTTCTAAGGGTTTTAAACATTGTTGGAAACAGTCCTGACTTTTCATGCAATCTATGTACTAATTCCCATTCAGCTTTCATAAGAAAATGTAAAAGAAAGGAACAAACTTCTTCAGGTTGATGACTGACAGTCTTACTGTGGTGCAGTATTTTCTACAAAAACCACAAATGAGACAGACTACAAGAACCCACTCAAAGCTACTTGTTCCCTCTCTTCAGACGTTTACCTGCAAACTGAGATCCTGAGCAGACCGAGCTGTGCACAGCAGTTCAGTGTTGCCCAATTTGGACAAAGGCCTGAGACCTCCCGAGACTCCCTAACTGGGGAGTGACTCAGCATGAGATTGCCAGATTAATCATGATTTAGAATAAAAGCAAAACGAGTCAATACCCTTTCTTTCACCGGGGGCTAATCAGAGGTGCAGGAGGCAAGAAAGTGACACGCACACACACACAAAAACACACAGACACTGCAAAACCCTGTCGTCTGTAATCTAATCTCAGCCACGGCATGCTAATACATCACAATTACCTACTCAGTCTGGATGGTGCCATTAGAAATACATTGTCTCCATTACCACAGAGAGCCTGTGTGTGTGCGTTCGTGTGGTCATATGAGAGAGCGTGCCCTCACAAGAGTGGTTGTCCGTTTGGGTACTGAGGTGCTCTCCATCTCTCTGCAGACTACTTCATATTCAATTACATTTTCCTTACATCACTGGGATTGCTGTGTGTATGCTAAGTCAATAATGGCCCAGATCACTTGTCTGGGGTGCACAGAGGCATTAGTGACATTTGGGTTGTTAGCACCTTCATTAGAGAAACGCTGGAAAAAGCATCTCCAAGTATAGAAACAGAGAGAGGCATACAGGGAGATGGAAAGAAAGAAAGGTAGAAAACATACATGGGTTGTAGTTGCTTAAATTGCTTTCTTTGACAATTTGCACAAGCCTTGGCATTATATAGTTTGGGTATTACCTAGCCTGAGGTAGTTCACTTAGATGATCATTATAACTGTACAGTATTAGCTACTCTGGTTCTTTGGTTATACACTGTATGATTTTACTTAAGACAATGTTTTGTTTTTGTTATTTTTTCCCTCTGTTTTAGAAATTGTCCCAGTTGACAGGCTGGTATGTCTTTCGTCACCTTTGTTTATTACTATCCAAGTTGGAGTGAACACCTAAAAGATACCTCTGATCTTTCCTTTAAAGGAAAAATAGAAAAAATAAACATGTTTTATTTAAATGGTACATTACAGTAAAATGCAAAGACAAGACAGGAAGTGTCCTCACGTAAAATCCAAATCTAACAGCACACTTTGAGTTCAACTCTAATCATCCTACCTGGTTTCATAACTTTTGGTTAGACAGGGTTGGGTTTTGGTGAACATGCATTTGACTGTTTCACTGTCAAACTAGTTAACTGTGTCCATCTTGCAGTAGAGAAGCAGATCTGGAAGCTTGTAACGGTTTAGTCTGTTTTACCTGCCATTTAGTTTGCCATTCCCATTGTGCATTTCACACAACTTTCGCATCCTCTTCCGCTATCTGCATGTATCCGTTTTGTTAAAAGTAGAGACCAAAACAACCTCAGAGTACCAACCTTTCAGTAAATTAGCAATTTTATTGACACTGATCAATGCTCCACTAAAACCTGTCTTCCCCTTGTCACTTTCTTCCAGGATCACCATCGCTTAACATCAGTGTCTATTCTACAACATACACTACTGACTCACCCTGTCCCAAAAATGCTGATAAAATTGCACCCTCCTTACCATTAATCATATTTGAATATTTATTTTGACCTATATTCTAAAATAAGCCATCCGTCCATAGGGAGGACTTACCAGGGCAGGACAACTCTGATGCATGTGCCATCAGACAAGCAAACACTGCAAAACTTTCTTGCTTATTTAGCAGAAGCCAAGCAGGAGAAGAAGACACAATCATGCAGACACGCGTCCACACACACTTGCAGCTGCCCTGTTGAAGTACATTTACTGCAGTGGTAATCCTGAGGTAACCTCTGAGAGAGGAGCAGTGAGGAGTGACACGTTAAGTCAGGAGAATTAGTGAACATCATTAGTGTTGACACTTCATTAGGCAGAGACACAAAAGAGAGGGAGGAGGGAGGAAGACAATGTGTCAGTCAGTGTGCATCCAGTACGGATGACGACAGCTCAGCTGGACAATAAAGTACTCCACCTGCCATAACCTCAAACCCATGATAACAAGGACACTTGTATCAAGTCACACCATGTTTCACATCTTTTCCTAAAGGCAAAATCCGTAACACAATATGGCATCTCCTGCTGGCATGCCGGTCCCTGACTAACCCCATCATAAGGTGATAAAATGACTCAAGCAAAAGCAGAGAGGAAGTGTGTTTTAGGTTAAAGACGGCTGTCTAGTTGAAGGATTTTATTAACAAAACCAAATGAGTACTGCAGAAGTATTAAAGTATTGCATACAGAAAGGGTTTATTAGCCAAATAAATAAATGTTGAATATTACAGCTACATTATTTCATTGGACGCCACAGGATTCGTGACAAATATTCCCCAACTTGCTGGGACTCTAAACAAAACTTACTTCTGTGACATCTGTGCAGTGGTTTACCATAGAGTGGAAAAACAAACAAAACACTGTCCAGTATCAGTCTAATTTTACTTCCACACCAACTGTCTCAGCTCTGTTTACAACTTTTCAGGAGTTTTCAGAACTGTCAAGTCACAGCATCATCTCAACCACTATATACACTTGACTGGTTGGTTCAGCTTCCACCTGCAGGGTTTAATTGATTCTCAGTGGATGTTCTATTGACTAAAAAAGTGAAAGCTTAGCCTGTAAAATAAGCCCTAATGCATTGGATTCTGTAAAACTAATGCATGTAGTCTCCAAGCATTGCCTAAAGGTAATAAGCAAGAGGCAAGGGAAGGTATTGTTTTGTTTGGAAAACATGTGGTTATTCATCTAAGAGGCTACATCTGTTCTATTGAAAGAAGTGGAGTCCTGGGCATTTAAATCTTTGAGGGTTGCCTCGAGACTAAACAGCAAGTTTGTTTGTCTTTAATAGAGTATTTTGTGGATGTACAGCAATCAGCCATATATTAAAGCCACCTGCCTGATACACATTGTGTAGCTCCCCTGTGTGCCATCAATACAACTCTGAATGTATCTAAAAACAAGCTTGGCAGTTTATCATTTGGGACGTATGGGCTGCAGTGGCAGGCCTCTAGGTCAACACTTTGGGCTCTTTGTCATGTTCCATCAATCCCAGGACCCAAGATTTCCCAGCCAAACACTGCATTGCAACAAAATGATCAATGTCATTCATCACCTGACAGTGGTTTCAATGCTACACCTCAGTGGTGTATTCTGATGTCATTGACTGAAAATCTTTATAGACATTTTTGACCATTACTCACATAAACTCAATTAACCTTCTGACAGTGCAAAGACAACAAACACAAGGAAAGTCAGAAAGTAACTGTGATGATTATGTTTCATTATGCAGCATCTCTATTCATATCTACCTGAACAATATTGTCTCCTTTGAGAGCAAACTGAACAGAATGAAGAGCATGCATTCCAGATTTCATAAACTGACCTGTGAGATTCCTGTTCATTGTAGAGCCTTTGCCTCCGTTCCTTCTGGACAAAACTCAACCCAACTCCACCCAGCTATGGGTATATGAGCACCGGCAGGGTAGCAGCAGATTTTACAGTATCTGCTGCTTGGAGTACTCTGAAAAAGAAGAGAATTACACCCAAATTCAGTGAAAGAATTCTACATATTTGGCAGTTCTGTTCAGTCGTGCCTAAACATTCTAGCTCTATCCAGTAGAATATGCACTATTACATATGCAGTCACAGGGTTACAGATGCCAGCACATCCCTTTACTGTCATATTTACCTTTGTAAAGACAAATTAACACGTATATTATTCTTCCCAATTCCCTTTTCTCCTGAGACTAAGACAGAACACAGTGTATTGTCCTCTCAAAGTCCATTTCAGATTGTTCCGATATTGGATTTTGTAACAAGACCAAGTGCATGGAACAAAGCTGGTCTTTTGTTGACACAAGGAGTCAGTTCTATTTTTCGTTAGTGTCACGGGGGTTCAATGTGAGAGCTCAGGCGCAGGAAATGAACAGTCGGAATAGAATGCAACTCTGGTTTATTAACACTGTCCTCAGGGACAACAACAGAAGTTTAGATATACAGTGAACAAAAGTAGAGCGCACAAGCTCTGAATCCTGAAACGGCACCTAAGTGCCGGGCGGAACTGTAATGAGAACAAAACTATAACCAACTCGCGGTAGGTAACACCCAGGCGAGAAAACGTCCATCTCAAGAATGCTAACTAAAACACGAGGCTATCCTTCCAATGATAGCGAGAGATACTACAACTCAAGTCTCCTCACAACACAGAGGTTCTTTAATGAGCCATAACTACGATGGGACAACAAACTCACGACGTATGCTGGGAATGCTCCAAACTGGCTCACAACGGTGGCAGCCAGCGTTTGGAGCAGCAACAGGTGAGTGGAGAAAGATACCAGAACGGGGGAGTTGGTTCCGGCGGGTGTCTCCTTTTCTCGGAGGGTCCAGTGCTTACAGCACACACGGCAGGAACGGGAGGGTCCAGCATAAAAACGTCATTCCCTCTTTCTCCGTCTCTCGTTTTGTTTTCCTTTTTCCATTTTACGCTCCCACACTGAGAGCTGGCTCGTGTCTGGTTTAATAGTGAACCAGATGAGGCTTGATCAGTTTCACCCACTGAGCTGGCTGATTGTGGGTGATGGGAAACACCTGTTGCTCCTTCGTGTTGCTGGGCTGCCTTAAAAGGCAGGAGGAAGGAGAGGGGAGGGCACTTAACTAGGCCTGGCAGCAGCCAGCCTGACAGTTAGAGACAGAGTGAATCACCGTGACCCCGACTGTTTGTCTAAACTCATTGCCCAGTGGTGCATGTTGGTGTGTGCAGGTGAAAGGTAGATGTTTGTGTCTTTGAAAGAAAGAAAACAAAGAGAAAGTGTCCTGCAAGACAGAATTATCCTCCTTCAGTATCAAATTAGAAAATAGGAAAGCAGTAGGGAGGGGAAACAAGTTGAGAAAAGCAATCATGTGGGGACACTATTAGGTAATGACCTAATAATTGAGTGAAGCTGTGATAATGTGATTTGATTACAGATGTCTTGTTGCTCTACTGGATCAAGTACAAAAGGATATTTTACACATCCAGACTAATATATCCTGAAGACATTATAACTGGGATTGCACAGAACTGTGTGACAGTAAATCAATGTAATGAACAAGATTGTAATAGGAAAACAGATTTTTGGTGAACCATTGATTGCATTTATCAACGTATCACAGAAAATTGCATTGTGATCTGTACATCCAGCCCTTAGGCCTTTAAACATGCAAAGCATTTGTTAGTTTAAATGGTAATCTATGTATTGATCCTTTTAAATCATGGAAATTGGTTGTTACTGAGAGGCAAGAAATTTTTTTTACGTCTATCTCACCTCAGCATCACCTTACCACGTCTCACTGTAACATAATCTTTCCTCGTTGCTTCTTGCATGTTCTGTCCTTTTCTGTCCTCCTCTTCCGCCTCACCCTGTCTTGTCTCGACTTATCTTGTCTCACCTAGTTACATCTTTTCCTTCCTTTGGTTTCATTTGATTGTACAGCTCCTTCCCTGCAGCCTCTGAACATCAGTTTAAATTTAACTGTATCTGGAAAATGGCACGACCAAAAGCAACTGATTAACATAGTTGGAGAGGAACGTTGGAAACCCCAATTTCTTGACGAGGAACTCAGTTACAGATGACACTTCTCTTTATTGTCCCGTACAGGAAAATATTGGGCCGTTAATGTGACAAAGAAGTTCCGTGATAAGTTTGCAGGCTTCGGGACATGAAGTGAGAGTAAAGGCGAAGTGTGATAGGTCTGCATAATGTGGTTCGCCTTGGGCTACAGGTACTTCCATAAATATTTATTTGAAGCCTCAGGTTAGTATGGGCTGCGATTGGTTATTCTGCCAAGCATTTGTCAGACCAAACATGCTGATGCATTAAGTAGATCAGGAAACATTTGCGTGCTAGTTTATATATAATTGAATCTGACATGCAGTCACGCAGTTCGGAGCGACAAACACAACATTCCTAAGGATGTAGGTCTTGCAGATTGTCTTCTAGGCTTTTTTTTTTTTTTTGGTTTGCTTTGGTTAACCACAGTAAAAATAAATGCTCCACTTCCTTTCTGTTAAACACAGATGACCTTACATGATTTACATTAATTCATATAAAATCTGAATCCATGTGGGTACGTCATAATTGACTGATATGAAAGTGTAATTATTGGATGGATACACTTGTTTAAATCATTTATCAAACCACATATTCACACATGCAATTCCTCAATTGTTAACATTGTGATGGGCATTTTTTTTAAAAAAGGAAAAAAATGATAACATCAATGACTGCTGGTGTCAAGAATCCTATTTTACACTTAATGCATTGAAGACTAGACTTTTGTAAACTAAAAAAAAAAAAAAAAAAAAAACGCATTTACTTTCAATAAAGAGGTTGGTCTCTGAGAGGATTTCCTTTTCCAGAGCTTACTCTAGTACTCTTTTTTAGATAAAGAAAGTTTTCATGAGGTTTTGCAGTAGCAAAATCCCCACAGCTCCTTGGCTGTTAACAAAATGACTGCATGGCAACTTGTTTTCGGTCCAGTCTGTCTATTAGACCAAGTTTGAATGACAGGGCCATTAGGGCCAAGGATCTGTGCCGAGTCTCAGAATGTGATACAACCGACAGGTGCAGATTTTTACAACCCTAACCATGTCAGAGGTGCACACACATAACCCTGTGTGTTACTGTATACCTCCATCTCTCTATGCTGCAAAACCCAATTTAATGCTTTGAAGATCAAGCTCTTTTTTTCAATCAAGTGTTTCATTCTCCCTTTCTAGCTCTCTCTTGCTCTGTTCTCTTTTCTCTAGGTCTTCCACCTTTGGGGTTTTTATGCTAAAAATGGTGTTGAAAGCTCGAGGGCTGAAAGGTGAATGGATGTCACTCTTGGTAAATTGCCCGTGAAGGACAGTACAGAGCAAGAGGAGAGAACACGAGAGAACGAGGGGGAGTAAGCACTAAAGCCAGGACAGAAGACACAGTGAGGACAAAGCACAACATGCAATGGGACAATTAGTAACAGACACTGCGGTAGAGAAAAACTGAGAATGGAACAACAAAAGAAAGTAGAGACGAAGTGATTGAAGGAGTTAGGAATATAGCGGGAGAGGTGAGAGTAAAGGAGAGGGGACTGAGGAAAGAAAGATGTGGCAGCTAGTCATTTCTCTCCTTTGTCAAAGTTGAACTCTTGCTGCCTTCAAGGCCCACACATAAAATGGTATGAATCAGAGGGAAAACAGGGAATTGAGATCTCCGGGGACATTGAAGAGTAACAGGAAATTGCAGCGTGAAACTCTCTGACTCAGAAAGTTTGAACCTGCAACTGTCTGACTCAGAGAACCTGACAAATGCGACTTTGGAGCGTAATAGGACACTGAAATATTCACGAACCTTGGTTTCCTCACAGCATGAAATAAGTATGAGACTGAAGCACTTGTGTTCTATGCTGAAATACTACACTAAACACAGAAAATCTTTTAGCATTTGATATTGTCTCGCCTGTTAGTGGATCTGCACTTCACCTTTTCCTCCTAAAAAATGTAGACTTCTTTAACAAACACCTGATGTTGACTTTTTAAAAAAAAAATATCTTCAGAACTGCAAAATTATAACAATTGAGGAAGTGACGGTTATAAGCAAATCCTCACTGTTTATTTCACTTTTTACAAGTCTGGCTAATTGATTTTCTTTACTTTGACAATGGTGAATTATGCATGTAACGCTAAATAATCGAAACAATACTTCCTAAGTGCTTTAAATGCTGTTCAAAAACATTTAACTTGCAGTTTGGGTTGATCCAAATTCATGCATAAACATATAGTCCGTATATGTAGAGCCAGTTTCGTCACAAAGATTAGGTGAAACGTATGGCATTAGCATTTTATGTGAGCTTAGGACTGTAACTTTCAGCTATATGACAAGCTGTATCAAACATAATCGCTGTAGAAATTTTAAACTGGTGTGTATGTGTGTGTGTGTTCCTCCTGTCTCATAATTTAAGCTCCTCATGCAAAAGTTTCATGTATGATATTTATTCAACCTGACAGTTACTAGCCTCTGTCAGGCAGTTAGGCAGCCCTTGGCTTTCCCCAACTCGAGGATTTTCCACTATATTGCACTATACAAAGCGGATAAAACACTGCTGGAAAACAAGCAGATTTTCCACTTGAAAACGGTTCATCTCAAAAAAAGTTCTGTTCAAAGTAGTGCTGCAATTGCACATGCAGCCCTTATACAACTTTCACTGAAGAGGTCTTCAAAGTGAAATGTATAAATCATGCCAGTTTGAAGTAAAATATCATGTCAAAGTAATCTCTACATGTTCTGGTATTAGAAAATCAGTCTTTTGAAGAAATATTTAAAACGCTCTTTTTCCTCAGCCTGTAAAGAGGCCTGTCAGTGAGCATGTTTGATTGACAGCAGAGGTGACAGGCTTAACCCAGCTGGAGAACAGAGAGGCTGAGTAAACAAACTTGTAGTCTAGCTTTCCGTCCACAGGGAAATTGTGTACTGGTGTTGACTAAACCACTATCAAAACAGGCCAGGCATTTACAATTCATCTGGATAGCTAATTTCCTATCTAGCATGTAAACTGACAGTGAATTCCAGTGGATGTTTGACTGTTTGCTATGCAACAAGTATTAGTGATGGAAACATCCACTTCGTTTAGATAATTAAACAGTTTAGAAACACTACCCTAGCATGGGCATAGCTAAAAGATAAAGCAAAGATTTTGTTCAGTTCTTGTTTCTCTCCCACTCAACAGTAAAATGTGTTTGTCTCTCCAGGTTTACTTAGTATGTAATATGACTTACAGTTTAAAGAACAACCAAGGCTGATATGAACGATGATGAGAGATAACAGGTGTGGAACAAGCTGTACAGAGACAGGGGACACTGATATAATCTCCTCCTCTCCCGTCTTCCCCATATATTGTACCTACTGCAGCTGCTTTTGTTCCCATTTGCTATATTTTTAACTCCACCAAATCGTGTCTTCAGAGTTGATTCATAGCAAGACTGAGCTTTGCTAAACTGAGAAGTCATAGGACACTGTGTTCTCACTTTTCAGGACTGCTTCTTTGTTAGACATCAGGGATTGTGCATATTCTAACAGAACAGCAACCGCAGACCCTTTTAAAACGGAGCAATGCATTGTCTACATGCAAGAACTTTGCAGCACAACATCAGCCTGGGGTTGCCTAAGGTAAGATGGGTGATATTAATTAATATTTAGTTTGTGTGGCTGCACTGCAAGCAGATGCACAAGCTGTTCTTCTTGTAATATCACATCCATGTTCCCGTGTAACTGTCAAGGAAATTTGAAGTATTTTCTTTTAAATGTTGCAAATAAAAAAAAAATACTTTGCAGTGAATAAATAAGGCTGCTGAGTGTTGTCAAAGGCTACGTTATGTATGGCTGGAATAAACAGTGTAGATGAAGCCACAAACAAAATCAGTTGTTTGCCGATAATCTCAAAGAAGAAGAAAGAAAAATCTTTGGCCATTTATGAGACAAAAATGGATATGGATCTTCAGTTGTTTTCAAAAGATGTACTTTTTCTTTTATGTCAGCTGGTATTGGCCTGTTTTATTCAGTCCAGAGATGACGAAAGAAGCAGAAAGTTTATTAGTCATGTAAATGTGTAAACTCCCTTTGGAAAAAGTTAAAAACCACTTAAAGCACATTTTTGCAAAATTGAAGACAGTTTTTTTCGATTAACTTTTCCAAATGTCAACATCAAAATGTGCTTGAAAATATATAATGGAAATATGGTTTCTGACACCTGTATTGTAGCAATAAAACAAAATTTCCTCTGCCATCCGCATCCATGGGCATTGCTGAATCAAGCAGGACTGGAATCTTGATGCAGCTACAATGTATTGTTGTGAAAGGGGTCACTGGACGTGACATATTTGCGTAGAATTAAGCAAACCCCGCAGCTTCCTTCAGCTTAACAGAGTTTCAGTTCATTGTTCAGCTGTCTGGCCACAAGCCTACTGCTATGGTTCAGCCTCACTGTTCTCAGAGAATCACTTTCCCTCACTGCAGGCAGCTGCTTTCAGCAAAAAAAAAATAAAATAAAATAAAATAAAATTAGGTATATGAAAGATTTACAAAGTACTAAGCACGAACTGTTTCCTAACAAAGTTGCCATATCAACATAAAAGAGGATGATATGTCAGTGTTGTATGAACAACACTGCCAATCTGTTGTTGAAGGTTTAAGGATTAAGACTTGAACTACAGCAGTTTTTGCTTAGCTAGAATGAAATGACTTCAAACCTGTGCAACTGAGTAGTAAATTGAGTAATACACACCATTACTAAAAGAATGTCACAGAGAAATTGACCAATAAAAAAAATGTGTCAATGACTCTTCATTATTCGTACAAAGTGGAAGCAGAGCTAATTTACACATCGCATTAGTGGTTGCATGGGTGATCATATTTCCTACAATAATGTGTTGAGGTTTTGCTCCAGATGATGTTTAAAGTAGCTACATTTTGTCTCCGCATGTACTTTAGTAAAAACAAAGATGTTTTGTTTTGGGAAACACATGGAAGTACTCCAGTTGTATTTTCTTACCATGTAGGTAAGACCCTGCCATCCCCACCCCGATACCTCCTGCTATCCCCCACCCCTCTTATCCCCACTCTCACCCAGCCGGTAGAGGCAGATGGCCACCTTCCCTGAGCCTGGTTCTGTCTGAGTTATTTTTTTTTCCCCTCTCTATTCTCAGGGTTTTATTGTTCCTTCCAACCATTGCTCATAGGGAATCCAAAGGCAACTTTATATTGTTGAATTTTCTGTTCTGTTTATAATTCGTAAGGTACCTCACTATGCTATGCGCTGTGAGATGACACATACTGTGAATTTGTGTTATATAAATTAAATTGAATTGAACTGTAGTTGTTCAGGTCTCCAGGTAAGTAAAGAAGTAAGAATAATTTCCTTTCACTCTAAAAAGGAACCTTGCCTAATGTCTGCTGTTAACAACCGTAAACTAAGAAGCAGAAGGAAAATGTGCTGAGACAAACAGATGTTTCTTTGCATGTAAAGGAAAGTACATGTACACATACCAAGCACATATTCTCTCACAAACACTGAGCTCTGGTCACAGTTGTCTACCTCATGGGTCACTGAGTTTTGATGGAGGATTGGGCCACAGTGAACCGGAAGGGTGGGGGTATATTAAAGAATGAGGTGGCATCTCACTGTGGGTGGTTCAGAAGCAGCCTCGAGTTATTTTATTAGGCAGACAGAAACACTGCAGGACGCCCTCTAATACCACCGGTGATTTACACTTTGTTCAGAGACACACTCAAACACACTCAAACACACACACTCAAACACACACACACACACACGCACACACACACACACACACACACACACACACACACACACACACACACACACACACACACACACACACACACACACACACACACACACACACACACACACACACACACACACAAGTGTCCTCCTCATCTCAAGCTCACACAGACATAGACCAATGAGAAACACACACACACTGAGCCTTCCTGACAGCCTTCCCTGGGTGTTTTTCTTGCAGCGCTACAGTGATTATCCATTATTTCATATCAACAATGCTGGCAAAGTTTAAAAAGGAGCTGTTACCATCATTTTGACACACAGAAAACTAACCCTCCTCTGCTATGCACTGTCAGTGTTTGTGTGTGTGCTTATTGTATCGTGTGTTTCTTATCGCACTGTCTGCATGTGTGTACATTCAGACATCCTCTGTTAGGAGAGTGACTCAATGAAACAATGTCCTGGAGACAAGAGAGGAAGAAGTTCCAAGAGTTGATTGTGACTCAACTTAATTGATTATTTAACAGTTATGTGACAGAGTGAAGAAATTCAAATTTATGTAAAACAAAAAAAAAAAAAAACTCTTCTCGGCTGCTGAAGTTGGCGTATATTCTTAAAGAATTCTGATCATGAGCAGTGCACAGACAAAACTAACTGCAATATTTTCATATGGGTGAACTGATGCTCACTTTGTTAACTTAAATAAAAATGCTAAATTAATATAATAAATAATATAGTAAGAACAAAAAAAAATAATTTTAAACAGTACGTTTTATAAACATGATCACCTTAATTTTAATTATCTATTAATTGTCTTGCTTCAAAACATAATGCAGGGTGAGGGTGTGAAGTTCAACAGTGAAAATGTAGTCCTTTGCAGTGTTGGTCCAGCAACATACAATTTAATGTAGTAATGTGGGAAATAGAGCCTCAAATAGCCTTAAAATGCTGCTATTAATTTACACTGAAGCCGTATCTGCTTTGGTTAACTAATCCACCCACAGTCCACTAAGTGCATTCTACCTGGTAGCACAATTTGCCAATCCTAAACAAACATGAAAAGATAGTATTTTCAATATATTAAATAAGTTTAGTCTGGTTATTTTAGACTGAAAGAATAACAGACTCAGAGCAGATCAGCCTGTACCTGTCCATTCTTAAAATAGAACTATGTCAACACAAGATGACAGCAGAAGAACTCCTGAGAAATATAATGTAGACAAGTTAGCCTGTTGTTTTTATGTAAAATGCAATGCCGGTTGTTGAGTTTTGACATCTACTGTTTTGCATCAGTTTATACTTCTAGGTTATCTATGTAAAGCAGGCACATTGATAGCATCTTTGACATTAGTTTGGACCAACTCCAAGTAAACATTCAGAAAATGTTATATAGGTCTGATCTAGCAGCCTCCATTACACTGGGCGAGTTCAAAGTTGTGAAAAATTAAACACAGGGATAAAAATGTGCATGAACAATAATCAGTGATTCAATCAACAATCAATCCTGGGAGGTTACTGATGCAGCACATTTCTCCTTATGAATGGAACTCTAGCGACTGTCCAACCAATGAAATATAGGTCAGATGAGCACAGATCAATTAACCAACCAACCAACCAGTTGAGCTGAAATGTACATTCTTATACAAGAAACTTATGATAGGTTTTGATATGGTTTCTGGTATTTTCTTTTCCAAATGATTGATGGATTCCCTATAGATTGCTGCTAGATACAAATTATAACTAAAAGCAAAAAATCTGCAGATGCACATTTATACCAATAATAAAATGCTTTGCCGGAAACAGAAATAACACAAACTTCTACTGCTATTTTCTTAGGAGACTATCTACATGTGCTGAATTGCCAAACACAACAAAAGTAGCTTATAAAAACCTCAACCATGCATGAGTCTTATTCAATATCAATTCCGTTCAATATCAATAACTCATTAAAGGCTCATTGTCTTCAATAAATGACTGAAAGATGCGAAAATGCTGTGCCTGAAATAGAAATAACACAAAATTCTACTACTATTTTCTTAGGACATTATCTGCATGTATTGAATTGCCAAACACAACAGAAGCGGTTTATAAAAACTTCAACCTTAGAGTGAAGATAATCACTCAAGAAAAATTCAGTGTGCATGAAGTATTGAATTTCTGTTTACCTAACAGAGGAACTTGGTGGCTGGAACAAACCACCAAATTAATAGCTACTTAATAAAGTCTAAGATCACAGCGCCGGTCAACTATTACACTGACAAATGATTATACATCTATTATAAAGAATAAGCTTCAGTATTTACTAAACACTGAAATATAATGGCAAAAACTTTCTGAAAGATGGACTATTTAGAATGATCTGTAGCGCTGGAATGGACTTAGTCAACTTCCACGACTTCCATCATCACTTTTTAAAGGTCCACATTAATCTTTCAAGTCTACCTAAGCAGATTCAACAGCAGGTATCATAAGCCCAGAGATTTTAAAATACTTCTTCGCAGCAGACTGACTTATCTGATGCCAGAGGCTGGGAGATGTGTCAAATGTAGTGAGACGCATCAGCTTTCCTTCGCACCTCTTATCCACACAAGCAGACTCTTTCAAAAAGAACTTCATACCCCACCCAAATTTATCTCCGTTTTATTTTCTGCTGTACTTTTTTCCCCACACTGTGACCCAGTTATCAAGTCTGCCAGTCTCAAAACATTTTAACTATGATCTCCTATGGTACAGTGAAAATGCAGTGCTGTTGATATGTCATGTGTTATGACTGGATGGTTTCATCCTTATCTCACTCAATTATGATTACAACAGGCGCAAAGAACCAGTAAAGTGACCCTGCAATGAGAGCCTCAAATTAATTTCTCATGCATGAGTCTTATTCAATATCAATTCCATTCAATATCGATAACTCATTAAAGGCTCATTGTCTTCAATAAATGACTGAATGATGTGAATGAGCTCACCTTCTTCCAATTGTTCATGCATGACGCATGTCCAATACAATCAATAACTCATTCTCCTAAATCTTCAACACACTTTCACTGCTTGAAAATGACCTTCAAAAACATCCTCACCATCTTCATCAAGTGCTTCATGGTTTTATGGCTTAACTCTAATGCCAAAGGAGGTGAGTGGGGTCATTTCTTGTGACTGGTGTCAAATTGTCATTGGGAGAAAACAGGCAACAAGTAAAATGTTCTGAGGGGGAGAATTTTAGTAAATGACAAAAAGACAACTGGAAGCTCTGTGCATATGGAAGCAAAAGCATTAAATAATGCTTGTAAATGGTCAAACAGTAAAGAGGAGGAGATGTTTTTATTTCAAACAAGGTTAAACTGCTTAGAAATATCAGAATTATTATTTTCTTCTGAATGTAAAACAATACTTTGTCACATTTGAGCCCAAGACCTCCGTGTCTTCTGATCAGCTCTTGTTGTACTGTACTGCTGCTGCTGAATTTCACCAAATTTACATTCATAAAGCCACTCTGACACAGGTAAACACCACTCTAAAGAAGGAACAGCTTTTTGTCGTTGTTGCAAGAAATATGACTCTAGGCGTTCACGTGGGAAATCACAGTGCATCAGATAGACAGATGCAGACATACAGATAGGGGTCCAATGCATTTTTAAATCAACGCGCTTCCCGACACAGAAACTGTGATGTTCATCTTGTATTCCATGCGTGCTTCCATTTATATTTGAACACAGAAATCTTCAATTACTTAATCAATTAGGGATGTCTGGATCTGATCTTAAAGATCAGAATTGGGGTTGATGAGGGCTACTATTAATGATCAACGTTGGCACGAACCTAAGAGCACAAGCAGACACTTTAACCAAGCTTGATTAAAAAGAAATAGATAAAAAACATTAAAATTATAAAACATGTGTAAAGAAATGTAACACTTGCAGCTCCTTTCAGGTCATGAGGCAGACTAGAGCAACCTGGAGCATAAATACTAAAAGCTGCCTCGCCAAAGGTTTTAGCTCTTCACTTCTGTGACTTGTGCCAGAGGACCTAAGTTGCTGTGTTGGTTCATACGCTGCAAGCGTCAGGAAGAAGCTTCCATTTTTAGAATGAAGTCACCGCTGAAGACCACAAGGAAAGGCTTCAATTGTCAGCATATAAAAGCCATTAAAATGAATAAACTGGGCGCCCGTATAGCTCAACGCGTTGAGCGGGTGACCCATGTACAGGGGCTGGTCCCCGATGCAGCTGGCCCGGGTTCGATTCCCGCTCGCGGCCCTTTGCTGCATGTCTTCCCCCGACTCTTCTCCCCTGTTTCCTGTCTCTCTCTCACTGTGCCTATCTAATAAAGCTGACAAAAAGGCCAAAAAAATAACTTTAAAAAAAAAAAAAATGAATAAACTAAATTCAGTTTGGTTGATATAAACTTCACTACACAATAAACAAAAAAACATGACTTTGAAATAATAAGTATCCTACTGAAACCCAACACTAGTCTGATTAACATTCCATAGAGTGCATAAATAACAAGAAAAGCACTCGGAGAGTGCAGTGCTCCACCAGGGCTGTTCAATCCCCCATATGGCATTGTCAGAAATGCAGCATTATTGTAGAAATGCAGCATTTGTTTATTAGTTATTGATGATCAGAAATCATGGCACTATAAAATGTGGCCATTTAATATAGATGTATCCACAAACAAAATGACTTGCGCTGAGCACAGGGTTGTGTTATGTATGTGTACGTTATATATGGATACCGAATCGTGTGACCGAAATATGTAGCGGGTAGCGGGAATTGATGGGAAATGCTCCCACAATTTAATCAATTGTTCCTTGTATCATTTTCGACAGAAAAGTCCCGATAAGTCCTCAGCAGTCGATGTGAAGTAGGATAGCAATCATGTGATCGTCAGCAGGCACCTGACGCAGCGTTCACTTGTAGTCATAGTGACGTTGTGACGCTATCTTGCAATGACACAAATCTTTAACAAATCCCTGGATCCAGACTATAAGCCGCATCACTGCCAAAATATAATCACTTGGTCCTTCTGTCATTTCTGACCTTCCCTGAAAATTTCATCCAAATCCATTTGTCCATTTTTGAGCAATATTGCTCACAGACAGACAGACGGACAAACGTACAGCAATCATCACAGAACTCCACCAATCGTCACAGAACTCTATCGTTCCTTAGTGGAGTAAAAATCAGGATTTAGGAAAACAAATTTAAACAGACTTGACCATTTCACAACGAACTATTCAGTTTTAACCTCCACGGTTTGAGATGAAACAAGCAGCAAGGCAGAATAAGTGTATTTTAAGAGACTAATGGCATAAGAGACCCCAATGCACACATCTAAGTCTGCCCATGTTACAGTACAAGGCCATGCCATCCAAAGCCTCCGCAATACATGGCCAGAAAGCTTTAGTGACTAAGTGCACCTCCACCCTGGAGATTTAGGGAGGGAAGAGGCCTCTAAGAACGATTCTGGCAGGTTCTGAATTATTGTCATTTCCCAGCTGGCTTCCTTTGCTTCTCTCTCGCCTCTCCTCCCCCTGTGGTTGTGAACACAGCCAAATCCCACTTGCTTTGGCTTCTGGATGATAAATTTTGACCATGTAGAAAAGCCCGGTAGAGGTTTAACGGATGGTTTTGCTTTACTCACAGAAACAAAGCACAGGGCTTGTGCCAAGCAAGGACACTGTGATAGTAATAACAGTATTAAGAAAATACGCCATTAAATAAATATCACTCCTGGTACCTGCTGTTTTCAGTTCCACTTTATCATATAACAGGAACAGATTTCTAAATTAAAGTTTACAGAAAGAAAAACAGACGGACAAATCAGCAGAGAAAAAGACAGGGACTACTGCGTTTCCAATCAGCATGCTCTGTAATTTCCAGACACATTTGAAAGCGTCAGAACAGCTTCCATCAATTCCCAGTAGAAGAAACTAACCGCATCGACTCTTACAATCAAAATCTTTACAAAAACTGCATTGATTTTACTATACCGAAGAGGGAAATTATTTCATCTCACCTCAGGCACTAAGTATCTGCTTTACAGGAGGTACTCTCCAAGATAACCTTTTTAATTTGCACACTTGTGCAGGCACTGTATCTGGAAAAGCTCCTTTAATGTTTTATCCCCTCTCCATTGCAGATGATAGAGGTTTCATATTCAAATAGCCTTAGAGGTGAACAGAAACTGGTAAGGGAGGCTGTGGGCATTTAGGACGGGATTGAGGTTTTAGAGATGTGCATGCATGAGCGTCTGTGTGTGTTTGTGCGCATCTCTACTAGAGAGCACCAAAGTGTTTAAATGTAAGAATGTGCATGTTGTCAGTGAGAACAGCCTCAGCACACCACCTCCTTATTCATGCATTCTCTCCCTTTTTAAATTCAGCGTAGTGCCTAGACATGAAAAGAGCTATCCGAATTGGAGACTGCTTTATATGCAGGTTGAGTTCCACATTGCCACATCGGGAATTCAAAAAAAATAATAATAGTGCAGAACAGTAAAGGGAGAAGGGCATGTGCGTTTGTATGCATACTACAGAAGGGTTGAAAGAAAATGAGACACTGGGATAAAAAGAGGCAGAGGAAGAAAAACCGAGACAGGAGACGTGATTATGGCTAAACTGTCCTCTTCCATTTTCGATCTGAATGATTCCATTATCTTGACATAATCCATCCAAGATCTGCTTATTCTCCATTCCAGCTCTGAAAATTTCACAATGAAAGAACCCTTTCTGCCACTGCATCTCAATCAGGTCATTGTCTTACTTTTCAAGGGCAAGCGTGCTCAGTCAAAACTCAATAACAGCGAACCACAGGTCCAGATGCAGCCTGGCCACTGACACTGGACGCTGCTTATACAACTCATTTGTTTGCACATACTGTACATACATTCTCTTCTTCCTCCTCTCTGCACAAACACATTGCAACCCCCCATTTCCCCTTCATCTTACACAGTTTTGGGGAAGTTGGCTGTCAGGAGGATAGCTTGGAGTGTGGTCCATACTGAGCCTCTGAATAAGACTTCAGCTTAAGGGCCAGCTAAGGTAACGGATTGGTCTCTGCAGCTTAGCAAAGGCCAGGTGCTTGGTCAGATATTGGAAGAGATTTTAATGTGGTTTGCATGCATGAGAAACAGCAAACCATCCACCCAGAAGACGACTTTCCCTTCAAAAAGGGCAGGAAACAACAACAAAGGGTTGAAGGGGGAAAAGGGTGAATAGTTGGTAAAGAACAAAGCATAGAAAAAAGAAAAGAGAATTTGCACATGACTGCAGAGAAATAAAAAAGAAGCATGAAAACTGGAATGGTTTAAAATGAAACAGAGACAGGGGCAAAAGAGTGAGAGGGCCCGAAAGAAAGAAAGAAAGACAGAAAGTGGAATGGAGGCATAGAAAGAAAGAAAAAGAACATGAATAACGCAGCGGAAAAGGAAGAAAGAATAAGAAGAGGGAAATAAAGAGGAAGACTGGAGGAGCGTCTGGTTTAAAAATGAAACACAATGGAAGAATTTCACCAGAGGCATGGATTGTCTATCCAGAACATTTTCTTTTCAGCACCATCAAAGAGGGCAAAACTTGCCAATGCTGCGCTTTTATCTCTCCCTTTTCTCACTCGCTCTCTTTCTGATTTGTTTCTCTCCAAAAGACCTCTGAAATGACTGACATTCAAGAGTGACCTCATTGTACTTTTCTTATTGTATTATTTTTCCTCCCATAAAGCCAAGTTTGCTGTCTCATGCCAGCAATATCCAGCGAGTTCTGTTGTGAAATTGCACTGATCTGGGACAAAGATTAATCTCCTTATCTCTTTTAACGAACCCAGGCCTAAGGGTGTGCATATTATTAGCTTTTAGACCTCTATGGTTTAATATCGCTTCAGCAGATATGACTCCTCACCACAGATGAAGACTTGGTGATATATCTTTGGCTCCATGTGACAAAGAGATGGTGGTCTTTTCTGAGAGATCCATCAATCATACATGAACAATTAGGCAGCAGTTATGAGACAGGTCAAAATTTAGAGATTATTAGATAAGGGGGTTCTTTCTAATGGCAGTCTCTCAATGGGTTGAGAGTGAGCTTGATGAAGCACAACTTTCTCATTTGGTAGTAATTTGTGTACCCTCCATGTGCTTGACTATTGACAGATCCATGACTTATGTGTTACACTCTCTGGCAACTGCACCATTACTGGGGTGACACACTCAAACTAAAAGCATTTTCACTGATAGTGTGTGAAAAGCGCAGATGGCTAAATTGATAACAGTCAGCAATCATCCCTTCGGACAGATGAAGGTAAGTGAATGTTATTCAGTCCGAAAACAGTCTGAAAGCAAATCGGTCTTTGGGAGGAAAAACATTTTGTCCACAGAATGAAAGTGTTGTGTGGTAATTAAGCCAGCAATGTGTTTAAAAGCACAACTTTCTTGTCATGACAAATCAGAAAACTTGCAATCTGTGATTTTTAATTGGTTTATGGAATACTACGAGTACCATGCAAGATAAAGTAAACCGGCAAATATTCATTTTTTGTAGAAATTCCCCACCTTATTGCAGAAAAAATTATCTGTCCAACAAAGATGACTAAGCCTTTCAACTCTGTGGCTTAATATGAAACTGAAACATGTGAACTTGTAAGGAGATGCCATTTCTTTGAGGTTAGAAAAAGATTCGGATTCACACTGGGCATGAGAAGACCAAGATTAATTAAAATTAAAACAATTTCATGGAACAAACGCCTGTGGATTTTGCAACAGGTGGAGCATCTGATAACAACACAGTCCAGTGAGCCGGTCTTGGTGATCTAAAAGTCCAGAAATTAGATTAAACGGGCACATTTGTGGAAAAATCTGCAGTTTTTACACACCTAAGACAACCGTTACTTAGCACTGATCATGTCCTACACAGTTTCCCATGCATATTTCCTGGAAAAACTGTACAAATGTGGTTTAACACTAGACTACAGCTTTACTGAACGGGTTTATAGTATAGGTGAGATGCCTGTTTATTCCCAACAACCCAAATCAGTCTCTTCTTGAATACAGCAGGTGCAGTATATGAAACTGGGGATGCAAATAGCATCCTAAACCTATACTATTCATCCTTAGGGTACTTTTTTTTTCTTTTTTACCTAAAAATGTTTTGTCTGACAAGTTCATAATTCACCCAAGACCTGTCAGCTACCTTGACGTGCTGTCGACCGTGAAAAGCCTTCTTGCCTGCAGCTCAGGTAAGCAGCATCCATAATGTCACCGCAGATGTTCAAGAAGCAGATGGGGAACAGAAGTAATCACCAATAAAAAAACAGCAACGTAAATGTTGACTGGTGTTATTTTAGCTTCCAGTGTAGGTACCTCTATAAAATGCATACCTACAGAAGCCAAGTGCTCTAACTTTAGAGAAAAAAAATATCAAATGTGGTTATTTGCATCTAAGAAGTGCAGCATGGATATGTATCATGTAGAGGGATTCATCTGATACAATATGAAAAATGTATACAGTAAAATGAAGAACATTCTGCTGCATAAAAGCCAAAGAGCAGCACCAGAGAAACTTATCTAACAAATTTTGAAACCGAACAAAGCATCTCTGAATCTGGTTCAGATTTAAAATGTGAAGTCTTCTATACCATTTTGTGCTCTCATTTTTTCCTCGTCACTCTCTTCTCACCTCTTTCTCTTTTTTCCTTCTAATAATGTCCGCCCAGTGAATCTGTAGTCACAGAGGCAGAGAACTCTAGAGGCTCACAGATAGCAAACCACTGTCTCTGTCCAAAAGAAAGGGTTTCTTCATCACTCAAAAAATACCCTCGACACCCAGAGGCACCTGCGAACATTTTCTCCTCAAAAACTTTTTCCCTCTGACTGCAGAGTGAGAGCCATCTTTCACTCGCTCAATTTCTCTCATTTTCCACCAGTCATTCTTCCAAGTCAGAGCAGAGTTGCTGTGACATTTACACTGTAGTCCAGCTTTAAATAGCAATTACTGTATTTTTATGTACTACAGAATGAAATTAAAACAAAGACCAGTGTGCATATTTTAAACTTCCCCTTAAAAATATATTATTTATATTTCACTTGTGAATATTGTTGAATTCTGAACTGTATTATGCAGAACTATGTATGTGCAGAGTGCTGTTCATCTCTTAAGTAAAGTTTCTCCATGCTCACCCTGAAACTAAATTTTGGAAGCCAATCTTAGTTGAATATGCAGCTTTTATCAGTGTGGTGTGGAAATTTGAGGACTTCCAGCACACATGGACTGAGAAGGAATTTTTATGTGAAGAAAACATCTTGTGTCTAGTAGCTGAAATAACCAATATCTGCACATTCATAGATTGTCAGGAGGTAGACTAAAAAGAACAAATAAAAACAGTGAATAGAATAGAGAACAAACAGGAAGTCCAAGAGTTGCTGCAGTAAAATCTGAAGATCAGCACATAGTGTACCACATTTCTTCTAAGGGAAGAAACTAGCGAACAAAACAGCACTGATGCATTTATAATTCCACTTTTGTACAGCTGCTTGTGCGCCACAATTATGAGTATGACTTGATTGTTATTGGGTCGATGGCTGGAAAGCTGCAAAATAAAGCCTTTTATTGTGATCTTTTCCATTTATATCCTGATGTTGCACAGCCTCGCCAAAACTCCTGTAGATATAGAGTCAAATCGGCTGCAGAATTCAATAAAAATACATATTTATTTTCTGACAATATTTCTTATAAACTGGTGAAGAAAAAACAAAATAAAACAACAACAAAAAAGTGTTTTTTTTTTTCTATTTTACCTCCAAAACGCTGATGAGATTAGATTACATTCGAGGTTAAGGTAATACCGACGCCATCCAGTGAAATTAGTTCGGCTGCTTTGCCACCTCATTGGTCTTAATCACAGCCACGTGAAAAAAAAGAAGACCTACACATTCCAGCCTTCACTCTTCATTCCCACAGAGCCCTGAAATAAAACTTGATTTGCCAACTTAAATTACATTGGCTTCTTACAAGAGACTTTTCCCCGCTGACAGAGGAGGAAGTATGTTCGCGATAATGGGCAAAGAAAATAAATTGACATTTAAATAATCCTAATCACTTTCTCAGGGAGCCCAGTGGTGAGCATCTCAGGGGGGAGACAGCATGAAGATAACATAGCGCGTCATCGCTGGTGAAAGTGCGGGGAAATGTTCCTACTGTATATCTCAAATATGTGCCAGCCGAAACCCCACTGAGCCCTCTCGACCTGACGCAAATGGAAGAGATTTGAGGTCACGCGCATGAGAACGAAGAGAAAATAAGAGTTGTAAAGAAATATCCAAAAGTTAGATAGAAGCTGGGTTAAAGGAGCCTCTGTCTAGTTACTGTGTACCACAAACAGGGTGAAAAGTTTAGAATAACTGTTTTGGAAAGTATGATAATTGTTCACTCAAAAAGCTTTTAGGGATAATGATATTGCAGAATTATAATGCATGCAACTTGTCAAAGTATTTCAGCATAGTCTAAGTGACTCAACGACCACTGTTTACAGTGAGTACATGCATTATAGAGGAGGCGCACCAAATTGCTTCCATTACACCATGATTACTTATGGGGATTGCAATTCAGAAAGCAAGAAAGAACACAATAAGTGGTATATATGCTGTCAAACTGTGGCCACCACGAAAGTAGACGAGTAGACAGTCTGACAGAAGCAACTGCAGAGGATGCAGCAGCTGTGACAGGAACTGCACTTCATCACTATTTTCCCACATGACTCAGGGCCAAAAACAGGCTCTAAGAATTCAGAGTTTGATCAGAGTGCTCAGATTAAAATTCACTACAAGACCGCCGTCCGAGGCGAAAATTCGAGGTCAGGTTTCTCCAAGAAAACTCTAAACAAGGAGGTCTGCTGGCAGTTTTTCCTACACAAATTTCCTACGCTTGAAGGAGAAGTAGCATTGCAGTTGAGGGATAATTGAGGTGCCTATTATGAGACCGTTTTTCTCGCTTTCCTACAGTAGGGCTGCAACTCAAGATTCTTTCCATTATCTGCTTATTATTTTTGAAATGAACCATTTTGTCTCTAAACAAAAAACAGTGAAAATGCCCATTAATTAATTTCCCAGAATCCAAACTGGCATCTTAATATTTCTTCTTTTATCACACAGATCACAACAGTTCAACCCCCCAAATATTCAATTTATTTGCATACAAGCTGCAAATTATCACACTTTAGAAGTCATTGAACAAAAATTTGTTTTGGGTTGCTTTGCTTGAAAAATGACTGAAAAGATTAACAGATAAGCAACAACAATCAATAGCTTTTCTGATGGGGTCTATCATTTCACACTTCACATATTTGCCTATATTATAAACCTTATTATTTCTACGTACAGATGATGTGTAAATAAACAGTCAAACGGTCTCTCCAGGTTATAGTTTCTGACTATTGAGGCCTTATTGTGTCCCTACTATGCTTAAACAGTCTTTGGCATTAAAGAGATCCACAGAAAGCATAGATTTGATTAAAAATATGATACTTATCAGTGCCATTTTTATACTGTAACTGATGAACAGATGCCATTCAATTAATAAAGTCTGAACATTTGCCAAAAACTGTACTGTTTCACTTTATGTTTTGTTTTTTCAGCTTAGATTGGCAACTGTATACTTCAATGGTCAGACACTCATCCAAAAATACATTCAGTTGCTAAGTGGCCCTAACTAAAAAAAAATGTAGTCTATAACAACAAGCCTGTGATAAATCCTTCCTCCATAAGGGTTATAAAGTTCTCTTTTGTTAAAACTGTTTTAGAGAGGTGATATTTCAACTTTATGTTCATTTAGCAGAGTGTAGTTTGCAGTGCAATCGCAATATACTCGTGTTTGTAATACTTAACTTTAGCCTTCACAAAGGTAGGATTTATTGCAGGGCTGCTGTATTAGATCACATTTGTTTCATTTGTTTATTAAGCATGGCATGCTTAATAAATCACTATATTATCTACAGCACAAGCAAAACACAGGACACAAGTTAAATCTCACTCAAGTGTTTGTCTTGGAGTATGTTGACAATAACTGTGGATGTTAAGACCTTTCTTTTTAACAAAGCTTTTAATTAAACGTGTCCCTGAGTTTTTAAATTTCTTTTGTATTTTACCTGTTTGTTTTGTTTTTATCCTTTTATATCTGTAGCATTGTGAGATTTTGCTGAAATGAAAAGTGCAAAGCAAATAAAATTTATTATTATTTAAACTTAAAATGAGCACGTATATAGTATGCACGCAGTATTTTCAAATGTTTTGACAAAGCACAAAATCTTGTTATATTCTTATGTAAATAGAAAAAGTATGACTGGATAACAGGTTGGTGAAATCTTTATCTAACCTTAACCAAGAAGTTTTTGTTTCCTAATCCTAACCATACCTTTAATCAATGGGGTGAAACAACACTAAGAGCATCTCTGTCATTTTCAGAGGCAGTGACAAATGACCTAGTTTGTTGCTCAGGTATGCGGACTTGTTGACCTGCAATAATGTCCTTGAAATTTGGTGAGAAAATTGTGATGTGTGATTCTGTTGCGACTTTTCAGAGCTCAGTAATGAGCTCTATCTCCAGCAGCATGACTCCTGACCTTCTCTTCTCTTGAGGAAAAGACACAGATGTCATGTAATAAGATTCATTACTTTTCACTCTCCCTCTGTCTCGCTTTCACTCGTCCTCTCTCGGCAAAAAACGCGTCCTTATCCCACCTCGCCACCCAGCATTCGTCCCCTCCATGTGGAGCCAGAGGTCCCCATCTCTCTTCCTCTCTGCAGCACCATCCTCATGCACCTCTCCATTCCCCTTTTTCACTATCACAAGTTAAATCCACCGACAGCTTCCCATAATAGAGGAATCCAATCAGTCTACTCACCTGCAGAATGGGAGATATGAACCCAGCTTTTTACCAAGAGATATACAGACTCAGAGAGAAAGTGGAGTATAGATTTAATATTTTGATGGAAAAGAAAGGGGTAAGGTGGGCATGACATTATAATGATAAAAAATTCCATTATCTCAAACTGCTTTTATAGCCTCCAGCAGTTTTTGTTACTTGATTAGTCCCCCATTCCTATGCATTCAACCTGCTGCCCCAAATACACAACGGATTCACAGGATGCATATGCTTGAAGGGAAAGTATTTTATTTCGGAGCTAAAGCTGGGAGTTGATTAGCTCACCTTAGCGTGAACACTGTGTGCAAAGATGAAAAATATGCAAGCACTTCTACTACATTATACCTCCCAAAATGGAAATGCACAAGCTGTGGTTCTCTCACACAAAAACTGTCTGACTTTCTGAGAAAAGAAAAAGTCAAACTTTATCTCTGAGTGCTTTTGTTCATCATGTCTAATTGACAGAACGCTCCCCGTTTGCCGATTGTACTCTCTGTCTCTATCTGAGCTATATTAAGTGACTGAAACTATACATTTTGTGACGCTGCAGCTTCACCTTAAAACCATTCAACCTGCAGACAACAAGGTGGCCATTTTTTCAGAAATGCAAAATACTTCTCCCCCAAATTAGCCTTATTTTGTTAGCTGTCCAATTTTAAACTATGAGATGGGTGTTCGTAATGACACATCTGCACTTTCTGTTCATTTTTAAAATTGGCAGTTTGGTTTTAAATATTGCGGCGAGGAATAAACCAAGAGGAAACCGTCGCAGCGAGCTGGTATGAAGAGCTGCAGGCAACAGCCTTTTACTGCAGTTTGTGCAATTCAGCATAACACAAAGACAGAGAACTCCTGCACAAACATCCTCTGTGTAACACGACACATTGGGATTATAGATGTGGTCTTCTTAAAAAGAAAAAAAAATGTCTCAGGGGGTCAGTATATTAACATGGCCCATGGGTGTCAACAAAACTAGCTGGCTGACATATTTCAGCTAGAAAATAGCCTCTCCTGACAATAATTCTGTTTGATACATTTAGAGACGGATGAGAGAGAGGACTTGGTTCTGTCAGATATTAGAGAGGAGCCAAATTGATTTGTCTGGGGCCAAAATGAAATGAGAACAGGATAGCAGTCATTTTCAGCAAGAGACCACACTGCTCATTCTGCAGGACAAATAGAGAAATGTTCTTGCATCAAGGAAAGAAGGACTTTTTAAAATGGTAATAAATGGATAGGTTTGGGTATAAACTCGACTTGATTAGGAATAATCAGGAAAAACTTTGGTGTAGTTGAGGATGAGGGAAGAATAATAATTTCATCTGTTCAAACTTCTGTTTCTGAAAGGACTCTACTCCAGTGATTCAGGACAATTTTAGGGACCTTTTCCAGCCATTCTCTAAGATGCTCCAGCTGTATGATGCATAATCGCTGCCTCCATTCATTCGTCATTCCACTCCGACTTGCCTGTTTTTGATTATTATTCTCCAATAGTCTCATCCTAATTTGAACCACTTGCTCGGCTCTTGAGCTAATTAAACCGTGTACCACAGTTCTTGCTTAATGCTTACAAAGGGCTCTGGCACTCGGCTGTACGACTCTCCCTCCCACCTGTCTGTATTCAAATCTGTACTCATCTTGGTTTCGGCGTTCACAAGTCAGCACTTTGCCTCATCTTTTAAAGTTTTAGACCTCGTTTTCTGCCCTCTCATCCTCTTACTTTGTCTTCCCCCACCCCTTCGCAGATGAATAATAAATGTGGCATCATGGGGATTGCTCTTTCAGATGAGCAGCTGCATTTTGTGAGTCAAATGCCCTAAATATTACCCGATATGTAGAGTCAGTCGCAGAAGTTTTGAGGGAGATTTGTTCTGGATGGGCTGTTAAATCTGCAGCATTTTGGGGTTGGAAATCAGAAGATATTTATCAAAAAATAAATAAAGCAAACTAGCATGTAGCTACATAAATTGCAAATAGTTTTATTTCTTTTGTTTTTAATGTTTGATAACAAAGCGGATTGAAATTCAAATTAGTGAGTTACTGATTTAATCTGAATGTATGAAAAGAGTTTTGTCTGATTATATGGCTGGCTTATTCAATAAATCCTTGAAAAGATCCGGTGTTCTCCAGGGACCAATGTTTACATGAACAAATCTTAACATTAGAAGAACTCTCAAAAGGTATATAAAAGAAAAACAATTCTAATTTCCTAAACCTAACCAAGTCGTTTTGATGCCTAAACAAAACAGTGACAAAAAACAGAATTCTGAAAATAATAGTTCCATATGGAACTCAAACCCTAATTTCCTGTTCCAGCTTAAAATCCAGCTTTGACCTATTTTACCACCAACATCGCTACCTCCAAATGCATACTTTTCTTAGTTTATCTGACAACATGTATACCTGTATGTTGCTTCTCACATGTAATTTTAACATCTAGCTGAGGAAAAAGTGACACTGAATCCTATCATGAAGTAGGAGATAAGCAACAGTGATGGATTCTTGGAAAAACAGCAGAAATCTTTCTCCAGAATCCTATACTCCACTCTGAAGTGCATGTAAACACATATTTCCTAGCCCTTGCTTATGCAGTCCAAAACAGTCCAGCACCAGTACATGTACTGTACGTCAATTTGATTATTTTATATATGATTTTAAATTATGACATATATATAGTCTCTCTATATATATAGTCATGGAAAAAAATATTAGACCACCCTTGTTTTCTTCAATTTCTTGTTCATTTTAGTGCCTCGTAAAATTAAAGCTACATTTATTTGGACAAATATAATGATAACAACAAAAATTGCTCATAATAGTTTAATTTAAGAGCTGATATCTAGACATGTTCCATGCGTTTCTTGATGTTAAACAAAATCACTTAAGTTCGTACATCAATAGTTATGGCATTGTACTTCCAAAAACAGCTTTCAGGCATTCCATGTTTTCTTTTCTGTCTGTTTTAGTCACATGATCCACAGGAGTTAGTATTTGATTGCATAACTATTGTTTTTGATGACTGTAGTCATACGTCTTGGTTGCTCTCCACCAGCTTCTGACATTGTTCTGTTGTCACAGCAGCCCATTCCTGTTGCACAAATTCAAACAAATTTGCTTTGTTTATGGGCTTGTGGTTCTCTATTTTGCATTTGATGATTTTCCACAGGTTTTCAATTGGATTTAGATCTGGTGATTGTGCTCAATCAAGGCATGGTTCCACTGTTCTGGTTCTCCATCCAGGCTTTAACTGATCTTATCGTGTGGCAAGGGACATTGTCTTGTTGCAAAATTCAGTCATTCGAAGCAGAAGTGAGTTTTCCAGCTGATGAAAGAAGACTGGTTTCAAGAGTAGCCCTGTACATGACCTGGTTCATTTGCCCTTCACACAATTGCATTTGCCCTGTTCCACCCAGACTGAAAGATTGTCACTGATCCACCCCCATGTTTGATACAGTTGATACAGTTACATACAGTTGAAAAATGCCATTAATATGAATATCCAGCTACTCATTGTGAAGCTCTGACTCCTTTAACCTCCGCCTCTCTCCTCCTCTCTCGCACTCTTGTCTTCTGAAAGAACAGATAACGCCGCAATAGCTCCATCGATGAAGTGGACTCTTTCTGCGCCTGTTTGATGAAACCTAAATCACTGAATAGATCCGGTCATTACGGCCGAGGATTACTGCAGCACACTGGGCCTTGTTCTCTCTGTAATTAGCTGAGAGAAAAGCTATAGATTTCAGCTTGAGCTAGAGTCTTCCAGATTCTTTTTTTTTTCTTTAAATCTATGTGATTGTAGTTCATTTATATTTTATAATTACTTTTTTTGGGCTTTAACTGATGTGTGCATGTGTTAAAAATTTGTGGAAAAATGTGTTCATTGTTACACCATGTTGCATATATACCTTAACTTTAAATTTCCTATATTGGTCAATTTCCAGTTGCTGAATCCTTTACTTTCCATAATGTGACTGCCAAAAATATTGATAACATTGTTAAAGTCCCTCTTTTAGGGTTACAGTTTAATATAATGTTACTGAATATAAATAATTTTGCATCTCGGTTATTATAAATTAGGTTTACTTTACAATATTTGCAAGTAAATAGAGTTAAAGGGTTGTAAACACCTTCTGTTAAGTCACAGTGGCAGCCTGATTAAAGCTGAAAAACTGCAGTTCTGACCTAAAAATAAGATGGACAGCAGAGGATGTTAAATTAAAAAAAATGTACATGTATCACATTACAGTGAAAACCAGCTGCTTGATTAAAATGATAAGTGTAAAATACTGATATGGCCTAATTAACCAAAGTTAGGTAGAGCGGATATGATAAGCCTCCAAGTGACCATCAGTGCTGGCTAAAACAAAGAAGCCTTAAAGTTGTTACATAAGAGATTCCTCTTTAGTGTCTCAGATTAACGAGTCTGCATATCTTGCCATTCACTAATCGCATTCCAAATTGCAAGTGGCTATTGGAAGCCAACCCTGTTCTCCAGAGCCAAAGAAGACATTAGAAGATTTTTCACAAGCTGAGAAATACTCCTGCCAGCCTTCATGTGTAAAATTGAAGGCCTTCTCTTTAAGTGTTGCTGAGACATCAAGCTCTGCTCCTTCACAGCTTCATCAACTTTTCAGGCATGTTGGAATTGCAAAATTCGCACAAGGCATAGGTTGGTGAGGCTGAAAAAAGTCACTGTTTTCTGGAACAGTGTGCTCGAATTTAGCAAACTGACTTGTTGAGATCACATGGGTTCATCTTGTATAAAATATTAACTTCTTTCATCGCTGAGGCTCTGCAGTGAGATTGTCCAGTCTCCTTATATTGATTTAGGTAGAAATTTATGCCATAAAGTCAGGAATTACAGCATTAAAAGAAAATATGTATTCAGATTCAGAAAACTTTATTTGTCCCCGGGGGGGGGGGCAATTAAAATGTATGTGAATATTAATGTGTTCCGCTTAGCAGTGAAGAAATTGTGCTCCACTCTTGTGTTGCAATGATATAAACCATTCAGTGGACAAAGAGATTTGTGCCTCTAAGGCTTACACAAAGAATGAGTACTACAAATGTCACAGGACGGCCTCCACAAACACATGTATACACAAATACACTGTATTACCTGCACTTTTAAATTTAATTATTATTTTAATACATTTGTACATTGAAAACATTTTGAAACACCAGAAAACAAATTAGATCATTCCCAATAAGGCCGATTATGTATTTATTATTATCATCACAAACTGGATTACGGAGGAAATAATTCCTTCAGGGCTGAAACTTATGATTATTGTTCATTAGCAATTAATCTACCTTAATTTATTTTCTTGATTAATTCATAATCATTTGGTTTAAAGAGCAGAAGCAAATAGTAAAAATTGCCCTTCACAATTTGGCATATCTAATGAAACATCTGAAAAGGTCTTATTGTTGTCCCACTTACAGACCAAAACACATGCAGTTTCCAATCATATGTTCACTATCAAATGTGTGTGTAATTAAGAAAACCTGACAATAATCGTATTTGAGTGGGCTGGGATGAGTGAATTTTACAATTTTTCACAATAGCTGCTGATTAATTTTCTGTTGTTCCAATCTATCATCCAACTAATTGTTGCAGCACAGAAAAGAGAACTGCCCCTCCGGTAGTTAAAGCTTCTCACAATTACCTGATAATAGAGAGAGTGAAGATCAAATGGAATAATAAATACTCTTCCAAAACAAAGAGGCAAATATCCTCGGGTAAATAAGGCTTTATGTGATGTGGTCTCAATTTTCAAACACCAGAGTGCAAAGACATTCCTAATGAAGTGAGGCAGACAGCGGATTTTTTTTCTCCATCGCGCTCTCCCTGATTTGAGAATGAGAATTTACTGTTTCAAATTCTTTGAATGCGCTCCCGCCAGAAACTGGACAGACTGTGTGCAAGAGTGGCGAGACAATGATGTGTCCCCCCACCAAAGGCTACTCATCTTATTGAAAGTTCAGACCGTGTTCATCTCAATATGAATTCTGTGAAACATGTATCTGCTTTCCATATAACAGGCTATCCATGCGCAATACGGATGTGAGTCGTGCCTACCAGTGCATATATTCAATCTCACAGCACTGAAAATAGCTATCATAATGGATATATGCAATGAAGTGAGAATCCATGGCCACGATAAGCCCCGGCTCTCGTATATCTACTCCCTCAAAGTCTTCAAGGCATGAAGGGGTGAGCCGAGGAGTGAGCAATGGATGAATCTAGAACTTTAGAATTCTTCAAACGGATTCAAAACCTATGTGATGAAACAAAATCTCTTAGGTTTTTGGTCATTTGATCAACTCAAAAGGAAGAAATATTTCATCATACTTGCTGTGTCTCATCTCACAAACACACACAAGGCTAGGCCGTCACATGACCACACTCAGCCTCCATTTCACCCACAGCATTAGGGGTATTTTGCACTTCATAGTTGTTACCTGTTTGTTCACACTGTTGTTGTTGGTTGCAGTATGTTGTTTTTTTCCTGCACAAATAGATGCTGCTTGTTTGGGTCTGAATTGCTGCTCATAGCATTGACAATTAAAGATAATATTTTAATAATTAACCAAGTTCAAAGTGTCCTAAAAAGGTAGATAATCTACAGAACTCACATAAACTTTCATCAGTAGAAACTAGTTCAAATAAAACCTAAACCCTTAAAGTATAATGCTTACTTGGTAAATCCTACCATGTTAATAATTCCTGCCCATCTCGGGGAAAGGGCTGACCAAACTCGGTCTAAATCCTCTGTGTGTTTAGTCCAGACAAACAAAAATCAAGGTGACTCTTTGCAGTAATGAAAGATTATGGGCATTTTGTTTCTACAAATGAAATGCAGTTGCTTAATTCTAATACCCTCCTCAGCACCCTCTCAGGAGAATTTTGTTGACTATTATATGCCAATGGCTATCTATAATTATATCCAGAGTCATTTGTGTGGAGAAATGATCACACTTGGCAGAGCGGACAGGAGGAGGAGGAGCAGGCGTTTGCTGATAAAGCACCTGACAGAAAGTTTGCCATCCTGCGTCACTGCAGACGCATCAAGTATTGACAGAGAATTTATGCATGCACGGACACACATGCACATGCTTGCACAGTCACTCCTCTGGCATTTGGATGCAACAGCATTTAACCATTTTTGCTTTGATAATTGAAAAAAATCATTAAAACAAGAGACAGAAGTTAAAGATTCTAAAAACTTCATATAGACAGTTACATTATGAACATGGGACCAAATCCAGAATTCAACCAGCTATAAGAATCCATCTCTACTGCAGACACTGAGGCAAATTAGGATACAAACTTATGCACACATCCCCTCTAAATCTACATCCACAAACACACATTTTCAGGCAAACCCACTGCAGTGTCCATCCTGACACTGCAGACCTACACAGACACACACAAACATTCCAACCACACATTAACAGTGTCCCTGTGCATCTGCATAAACACATCCACACTCAGTGCTACAAAGTGCTGCCATGCCACTTGGGAGGGAAAGTACACTTCAGGCTAAACTCCTCCACTAGTTGTGCTGATGGGGAGAGTTATTGGAGGAACATCTTGTACAGATCCAGGCCTCGGGGCGGCACCACGACAGCTACCACCTGACTGTGTTTCACCTTAGCTCTGCATTTTGTCTCAGATATCCCCCTCCTGCTTTCTTTTCATCACAAGTAATTGACGTTTTCACCTTGAAGCATTGTACCAGGGGACTTGAGATACACACAAATACACTTTGACTTCAGGTTACAACACTCAAGAAGGAAAAGCTGAAATATTACAAACTTGGGTCAATGTTTTGCCAGCATGCTGAGCTTTCACCAGTGCTGTAAAACTTTGTGTCTAACTTTTAAAAACCACTTGTCATCAAGTGTGCTGTGTGCCAACACATCATGTTTGTACTATAGATATTGATCCTGCAGAAACAAGCTCCTGACACATAAGAGCTGTAATGGCTTCAGTGTTAAGTTTGTCCCAAAGATGCTTGGTGTTTAAGCAGCTAACTACGGCTCCAATAACAGGGTCGTCATCTCTTCTAAATCTGACTTTTTCTTGGAATCCAAAAATGATATGTTACAACAGAGCGCACTGCTGTAAAGTATGCTTGTTTCATCCCCTGTGGCCAAAGACACTCAATCTTGTCTTAGACACTGCACCAATGCCAAGCGTCTGTGCTTCTTCACAGTGCTTTGGGTACTGCTGTCAATGCCACACTCTCCGGGGAGCCCACTCCAAGTGCCACTGGCTCTCTGACCCAAGTGCCCGCATTAACACTGACTTGGAAGACTTCACACTTCCCTTTTTGTAGCGACTCTCAAGACATCTTTCGACTGAACCATGAAGAAAATCATCCCTTCAAACAGGATTTCGAGGCTGCTGCAGTGACTGTATTCATTCTCCCTCATCGCTGTGGCGTTGTTGAAGGGAGTGGAGGGGGAGCAGAGAGGAGAGCGGGTGACTGTCAACATTCAGTGACACTTCTTCTTCCTCTGGTATGTCCACAGATGTCACATTTTATCACATTTTTACAAACAGAGAAACGTCTATGAAAGGTTTACACAATCAACATGTAATTACTGATCATTGACATATTCAGAATGCGATTAACAGACTTAGGATAAAGTGTAAAACTCATGTTCACATGCATGTAAAGTATGAATGAGGTTTTCCTCTTTGTATATATTCAGAACTTTCAATTTGAGCTAAACAGGCCACATGCACAAGACAACAAGAAGTAATGCTCCTATAAACTAACAAAATAAATTTACACTGAAGAAGATTCAAGTGTGTGTTGTAATCAATTTACTAAAAGTACCTACAAACACTACAAACACAGGTTGAACAGGCATTTTGATCCGTGTCAAGCCTGTTCACAAATGTTTCCAGCCAATGGTCCAGAAAGCAGTTGTTTGATTAGTGATGTGATTAACAGTATGTCTGCCATTTGACAATATTAGAGGAGAGTCTAGGATAAGAAGCTGTAGAAGCTGCTGCAGTGGCAGAACATGTGAAGGATGAAGGAACTTAACAGGTTACTACAGTGAATAAACACAAATAGTGGTTAAACATACATGCATAACCACTGATGCAGCATACTTATATATAGTATCAATACTTGCAAAATAAGTGAGAGGGGATGGATGGATGGATGGATGGATGGATGGATGGATGGATGGATGGATGGATATTTTTTGAGTGATTAGATTGTAAATTCATGTTGAACTTTTTTTAAAAAAATTGCTAATTATTTACAGAGAAGTAGCTGTTACATTAATGTAAAAAAAAAAAAAAGCAAAAATTGTACATTTTGGGCTCTTTGAAACAGTGTTGATGGATAAAGGCAGTATGTTTACTAACTGTATAAGAGAAACTAGCTTCTTTTTTTTTTTAAATAGGTGTGAAAGTCTTCTGCGGAAAAGGTAAGTACACCTTTGGCCTCAGAAGCTAATATTGCCCACGCAGAACAAATGGTTTCCTGTGCGCATTTTGCATAATTGCACATCAGTTTGTGATGCTGGTTTGCTAAGATTTTTGATGCAAAATTCCTTCAATTTCAAGATATTTAAGGTTTTTCTTGAATGTACTGAACATTTCAAATTTACCACCTGACATTTTAAAAAAGATTAAAATTGTAAATTTGACTGAGCTTTTCCATAACCCTACATTTCTTGATTTTTGCTATCCCTTGGTGGATTTGTTAATGTGCTTAAAAATACTATCCTGCTGAAAGGTCCATTTCCAGCACAACTTCAAGATTTGGACAGACGGCCTCAAGCAATCTTCAAGTGCTCTTTGATATGAGGAAGAATTCATAGGTTCCCACCACCCTGACTAACAGCTACGACAAAGTCTTTGAGCTGCACCAAAAAACTGATGATTTGTCTGACCTATGTTCATTGGCAAACTGTAGTTTTTCTCTAATGTCCTTTTTGGACAGCAAAGCCCTTTTCTGGCTCGATTACGAAACTGTAGGTTGCTTCTAGGTTTATTTTTTGCATTATACAGCTTTTAGACTGAATTTGCTGATGCAATCAGTTCTGGACAAACTGGCTGTTGTAGTGAAATGACTGAAATAATCGTAATAAATTATTTGGAGATCTTTTTAAATCCCTCGCCACACTCATTGGCATCCACACGCGTTTCTGAAGGCCTTAAAGAGCGCTTTAGGTCTTGGTATGATAACATCAGACACTAGAATAGCAAAGACTAGATGTCAAAGGTTCTAATCACTGACACCTAATCTGGAACCCCTGATTCTAATTTTATGGATTTAATGCGTTTTTAATCAGGCTGATCTGTTTTCTTAAAATTTACACAAAGAATAAAAAGGGCAACAACATTTCTAACATATTATCTGCATTAAAACCTCCATTTCACAAAGGATTAAATGTTTCCTTGTCCAAATATCTCAAAAAAAGAGGCGACAATATGATGACATTACGTTCTCACATAACTGCATTTGGGCAGTTCCCTGGTTGAAGGCCAGTTTATCACTGAATGAAAGATGCACAGCTGTCCGCTGTCATAAGAAAATAGATCGACTGCATAAATGCCAGAATCCTGTTGGTGATTCTCATCAAGATGAATGATGCTAAGTGAAGACGTTGAGGATAGAGCAACACATAAACACTCAGACACACAAACACTAGGCGTGTTCTGACCAGCTGACATCCAACACAGGCTACAACACTGCTAATGGGTACATAAAAGTCTCTACCTCTCTCTCTCTCGATCCCTTCAGGGCTAACTTAATGGCATGCTGCTCCAATCCCTAACATACAGGCTGAGACAACAGCGGGCAGCGCATCAGTAACTAACTCTTTCCTTGTCTGTCAATAATGAGGCCTGACAGCAGCTGAGAGGAAGGCATGCAGGCAAAACGCTTATGTACACACAGAGAGACTACTGTGTGGCAGCTTTGTCAGGTAAACAAACACTGAACACAACCCCTACACATCCAAATGCATTTCAATCCCAATTTACTGTGTCTTTTCAAATCATGACCAGTTTGACTCTATAATAATGTTATGTAAAATGAATTCAGAGTTTAAATTAGTTTTGGTCAGCATTATAAATACACAGTTGGCAAAATGAATTTGAGACATTTCCACAGCGTCTCACACTTGGGTATCATTGTCTTCCCAGATGTCTTTCATGCCTGTCATGTCTTTCACTTGTCTGTTTTCAAGTCCTCCCTATCTCTCCTGCAGTATCTAAATCTGTCCTCCCCTGTCCCTTTCCTCTCCCTCTCTGATCAGTGTGAAATATTGTTCTTTCTTCCCGTCTCCAAGCACCCACCCTCTCTTTTCATGTCGTGTCTCTGAGCAGATTATCAGTCTAAAGTCCTCCTCGACAGGTGTAAACCTGACGCAGATTTTAACAGACTCCATTTGCCACAGCAAACAAGCAGTCATGGCCCTTTGATTCATGAGCAACGCACAGCACTTAAGAGATTTATAGTTAAACACAAAATATATACACAGAAACTAAATTGTTACAAAGGCACACACGTTGTCAAACTCTGAAGCGGTACACTGGCACAGTCACACATACGCAATATGTACAGCTGTTACTGCTGACTCACAAACTGTAACTGTTACGGCTGAGCGCAGTGGAATATAGAATCAGTGTATTTATATAACTCTTTCCAAAGACAAGACTGAATTCTGCAACTCAGAATGGACTGGTAGTCCTCAGAGTACTCGGAAAAATGGAAATTTGTTTGTGTGGCACAGAGACAGAGTGAGTAGCTTTCAAATCATCAGCTGAAACTAAGCAAAGTTTTGAGTTGTTTTAGGACTAAACTGTGGAACATGCTGCTAACACTGCCAATATGGTGCCAATTACTTAGTGTATTAGGTTACTGTATATCTAATTTCATTATTTTATTGTGAAATCAAATTTTTTGAATAATAAGATAAGACAAGTCCTTTATTTCTCCCCACGCCAGGGGAAATTCACAATACTGTAACTGCATTTGTGATTGTTGTCAATAAGTTAAACTACCAGCCTTAATTTCTGGTCTACATACTAAAGATAGATTTATGCACAAAGTAGTTGTAAATTCATCTTCGACATATAAAATAATAAATTAAACCAGCTGCCTAATGTCTTGTGGTTCAAACTATTAAATCCAAGAAAAGTCAAGGTCTAAATACACCTAATTAGCTTTCTACAAATAAGTAAATGGACATACTGAACAACATATAAATATAATAATGGCTTTGAAAAGGTTTTTAAACTAGCAACACGTTTGCCACAGTGAGTTATGGTGTTTAAAAATATAACAGTATGTACAGTGGAGTCAGAGTGTACTCTTCCAAAGAATGATATCAAAATAAAAATAAAAAAAATGTTTAATCCTATAAATGCCAACTCTACAACTTGGGTGCTGGCATAGCAAAGTCAACAGCTAAAAAAATCCAAATAACACATACGATGTTTGGACAGTGAAAGTAAAAGGACCGGCGTAACTTTGGAGTTCAAACCTGAGTCATGCTTCTGAACTAACTTTTCTGCTTCCCCAGCAAAGCTACTGCTGATGAAATGATGATGAAATTAATCTCTACGGTCTGTACTTGTGAATTACTGTACGTTATTTTTGATGTCCCGAGAGCGGAGGTTTTGATTGGGCTCTGATTGGCTGCTTTCTGCTGCAGAGTCAGAGTGACGACTGATTGCTCCCTTTCTCTCTCTCTCTGTTCCTTTTCTCTCCTCCGCTAGACAATCTGCAGAAAAGTTTGTCCGACGCTGCCGCAATTCCGCGTCTCGTTGAGCTTCAAAGCAAATTCCACAGTCTTCTCCCGCATGTCATAGCCTCAGAGCACAGGCCGTCCCTGAGCACCAGCTCCCTGCAGATTGAAAGCAGGTTGCTGTCACTGTGCTTAATGAAGACCTTGCATTCTATTTCATCAACCCTTTCTCCTTCATCTACCAGTCCTCCACTACGGATTGCATATGGGGATTTCATTATTAATATGTGCTCATCTCCTCCGCTAATGAGTACACTAATTTCAAAGTTGCTTCGTTTGGAGTGTCATGCTCTTTTGCAAAAAAAGAAAAAAAAATTTCTAGCTTTGATTCTAGTCCTCAGTTCTTTGTAACTCTACTTTTTTTGCTGATGTTTTAGATTCCACTTGAAAATATGCTGTATACAAGCATGCAGTTTATAAAAAAAAAGAAGAAAAACCAAGACAGATCCAAACAAGCAGGGTTATTAATACCACTAGAACTTGATGGTGACCTTTTAAGCTCAAACATTTATTTTTGCATGTAACGTTTCAAGCCAATTACACCTAGGAGGAGCAATTTCCTCTCCTCTCCTGTCCTCTCTCATCCAATCTCTCGCCTCTACTTTGCGTCACTCTCCTCCCTTCTAATCCCATCTCACCATTGTCCCCCTCTTCTCATTCCCTTTCTTCATTAATCTCATCACCACTTTTCACCATTTCAGTTCCGGCACAGCATAGCCTGAGAGCTGTCAGCGCCCAGCTACACTTTCTTCCCCTGTGGTCACACAAGCAACCTCATCAGACCCCCAGCAACAGCTCTTAGCTCCTCGTCCTCCTGCAAGACACTGATAGAAGTGCTGTGGTTTGTTTTCCTGCAAGTGTTAATTATGTAACCCAATTATACCATCACAGAGCCGAGGCAGGGAAGCTAAATTAAAAGTGATTGGCTTCATTACAGTCGCCTGAATGCTGCATGGGGTGCTTTCAGGAGGCCCTATTGAAAGTTACTTCCCCTGATGAAAAACCTTCAGATCTGTGTCGTTATATTGGATTTTCAGAACCGATGCAGTAAATGTGCTGCATGTACAGGTATTTAGCTATAGCTTTTTGCTAATTTCCATAAGGATTCACACTAATTACCTGAAAACCACCATGCGATCTACAGGCCTGTTTTTCTTCCAGTCATGTTGCTTTACTTGTCTCTGTTGTTGTACGGCCAGACAAGCCATTACTGCAGCGAGACAGAGCCAAAAGGTCTTAATTTTCCTGCATTATAACAACCTGGGAGGTTTCAAACCAGAAAGGTCATGATCTGCATAAATTTCTCCATCCCCACATCACCTATGTGTAACCTCTGAACCATGTTCCATTCTCACACAGTGAGGCACACTTTCCTCGAAACATGCTGCAGTATTTTGTTCATGCCTACCTGTGACCTCAAGGAGTTAATGTGATGTAAAATCATGCCGATTCTTACAATATATACAACCCATTCATACATGTGTAACACTGAAAGTGATACACGGAAAAAGGCACAGGCACAAATCGAGGATGGATGCTATTTTGGTTTAATCCTTGTTCAGTGCAATTATACTGAGGGGATACAATCACACTGCATTATCCTCCAAAATGTGTGTAAGGAATTTTGTCATCTGTAGTGCTTTAACGGTGAAGTTCATCACATTGTATTCTAAATCCCCTGAAACTGTGTTTCAGGAGATCTGTAACTGATGAAGCACTAATCAAAATTAAAGTTCAGAGAGAGGAAAAAAAGAGTTATTGTTTATTAGGAATTTAACATTTAGAAACACAGCTAGTCTGCCTCTTCAAGACTATGTGGGTGTGTGGTTTGACTAGATTTGATAGGTAGTGTTCTGACAACAAAAGCAAACAACGCTGCACCTTTCACATTACATTTCGATTCAAATGTTGCTCACGCATGTTTGTGACATCAACTGAAGTGCACAACAAATAGCAAAGGTGGTTCTCTAATGTAAAATAAGCACAGCACTTTAGATTGCTTTTGATTTTGAGTTAATTTACGGCCGCATCGCCAATAGTAACTGACAAGACACTGAACCCCAAGTTGCTCCTGATGGAAAACACCTTGCCTATCATTGTAGCTCTCCCACAAGTGGTTCAGGAGTGTATGTGCATGTATATGGGTAAATGAGAAACACTGTAAAGTGCTTTGTCGATCCTGGCTATGGTATAAGTGCTGACTGTATATTCAGATGGCAAACCCTGCGTGACATCACGTTTTGAAGCTTAGTGTGGTATCTCAACATGATTTCTCATCATCTTGGCAATGCCTGGCTTCTCTTAACTCCCGATTAATTGAAAAATGAGCAAAGAGTTGGAGCGAGGCCATCTCCAGGCCATGGACTATACTCTGATGGCACCCCTCTGTCACTGCTTGTCATGCCCTGAATTATGCATAGATTTAAGCCTTTAAAACAACTAAGTTCCATAAAACTTTATCCCCATGCAGTTGACACTGATGTGGAAAGATGTAATAAAGACCAAACTGCTTCCTATACCAGGTTTTCAACATTATTTCTGCTGTGAAGTTGGCTATTTTAATAGAGGGGTCTACTGGCACTGACTCATTGTTTGAGCCGATCTTAAATCGCCATTGGACAAACTGCAGCTTTTGGCACTTCGGAGATTGTTTCACTTTTCAGCCTCAGAGCTTGTCACTTGGTAAGAACCTAATTGAAAAAATGGTTACAGGGCATTTAATGTAATTATCATATTATCAAATCCTTATAAGTCTTAATATCATCAAATGAGATTGAGCCTTTATTTGCCATGATGGTACGTACCGTGTATATGACGCTTCTGTTCATGGCCATTGATTCCTGTCCACCATCTTCTGTCATTATATTCATGTGACTACCCAGAAAAGTGGGTCAGACTATGACAACGTGAAAATGTGAGCCAGTCTCTCCCTCCATGGGACTCATCATCAGACAGAGTGGTTTGGGCGTAAGGCCCCACAACTGTCTACCATCTTGTCCAGAGGAGGCATTTGAATATGGTGATGTATTTGCCTGAGGCTACAAAATAGAGGATTAGCTGCAGCTCTGTGGGCTGTTTTGAAATCGGGACTTAAACACTGAGTGTTGCTATTTGCTTACTTATTTTCTTGTTTTCATCTACATACTTTTAAAGTTCTGTTAAGCTACTGAATTAATATCCGACTGTACATACAGTCTAAGGGTTGCTGAGCACTCACCCCTGAATCATTTTCCACGTCTTCCCCTTGACCTACTTCTAAAGACTAACTATTCTGACTTTCAGTTTGTTTGGAGTGAATTAATTTCTTCGAGTAGCTTGATTCAGCTCCACAGCATGACACTGACATAAATGCCTCCGTTTGATCAAGGACCTCATCTACCTGGTGAGACAGCAGAGAAGGAGGAAGAGACCATGAGAGGGGAAGGAGGTAAAGAGAAGAGAGGAAGGAACAAAATGAGGGATGAGAAAAAGGGTGGAGGATTGGGGTAGGAGGGGGGGTAGAGGAAGAAATGCATTCAGCTCGGTTAAGTGTGACTGCCACACTTTGCTGTATATTTAGCCTTCATAAAAAGGAGCTCTCTTATATACCAAACCTAAATCGATCCCAACTCGCTGCTCTTCCCCTCTGCTTGTCCCATTCAGAATTCATGGTCACTGCTCGTTTCTGCTTTCCATTTATGAAACAAGAATGAAATGCAAGCTTGTTTTTTACAGTGTCGTGATGCTTATTTTTAGTTGGGGGGGAGAGGAGAAAAAAGGAGAGGACAGGAATCATGCTAACTAAACACATCATAATTAACTTTCTTGTTGCTGCATCACAGTTCTGTTCATCACCATTATACCCTGATGGTGATAATTTTGCAGCCTTTCAAACTTAGCACTCCTCCTCTGTTCCTCGCCCACCTTTTTGTTTTGCATCTGCACTTGTCCTGCTTCTCTCTCTCTTTCTTCTTTCCAACATTTCTTCTTTCTCCAAACTCCTACACTTCCCTGCCTCTTCTGCTTCGGCTCAGTCTTTCCCTCCTCCGTACAGTAGTTGTAAGCACTTTCACCAAGTCTTCAACATGAAGTATGAACCAACACTGCCCCCTAAAGGCTCAAAGACCTGGGAAAACTAGTGAAGACATTCTGAAAGGTGGTTCAAGAGTTTTTCCACCAAACCTGTACTGTTCATTTTACTTTTTAAAATGTTTCTGCATTTATTAGCCACACACAACTTAGGGTTATTAATTTATCATTTATTTTAATTCTTCAGCGTAATACCTTGACCAAGGCTAAACAATCTAACATAGGGAATGTAACCATCACATGAAGGTATTGACTCTTTTGGAAAGGAGATATTGTGCAGTAATTTGTGCTTTGCAAATTTACTTTTAGATTCCCAGTTACTATTTCATCCAGTGAGACCCACAAAATGTGTACTGAAGACAATATGTGCTATAAAGTTCTTACAAGAATCTTGAAACGACTATCCAGATATGAAAATAATCGCAGGTGTCTGTTAACATTATAAGTGACAGCAGAGAAACTGTTCATCACAGGAACAGTTGTGATATGGAAATGATGTGTCTTCATCACTTTATGTCCAATAATGACAAATAAACAGAAAAACCTGAAAATCTTAAATTCCTTACTCAGTATCTTCAAGGGTGAGAAGCAACGATTAAAAGGCACTCTGTCAGCAGATTGAAGTATAGTCTTGAGAAAGTGAAATTATTTTGTCATAAAATTAGTACTACAAAGTATACTCAATTTTCTAATATAAACGTGTGTTGATTTGCAGTGACAGTCATTTGTTTTGTTGTTTATTTAGTTGGCAAGAGGATTTGGCTCTGGGCAGCTTTTTAGAAGCATCTAAAAGGAGGTAAATCAACGGTGATGGATGTGGACTTAACAACTGGCACAGCTTTTACTTTTTACGCTCTAAAGTTTGATTATCGGTGACGATTCTGCTGCGTACCATTCACTTTGTAAAAGCGTTCGTCAATTTTTCATCAAGTGCTTTCATCAAGTGCTTACAAGAGAAGAAACATTAGTGTTCCACATAAGGAAAAAGAAAAATCTACAAAGTGCTGTCCTTACTTAGGATGTGTAGATCTAATCTAATGAAAACATATTTTCGAAGTACCAGACAGATGTTTCATCCAAGGACAAAGGTGGCAAGATATTTTTCTGCAAAGTAGTGTTTTGCAATACTGCAGTGCAATCACAGACATCAGCATTTCCATTACTACTGCATGGAAATTAGCATTTTCCCGTCTGTGCAAGGCACTGCTGTATACTTTACACTGAACCTCGGCCACCTACAAGTCATTGATATTCAGTATTCAGGGTGGTTTCTGAGCTGCATGCAGAGTTAGCACACTCCTTTACTCCCCACAGTAGCCATCAGTGGTGGAATCTGCTGTGATCTAAGGCAACACAGTAAAACACACCTCAGCTAGAATATAAGTTTTCAACTTAGGATGTCCTACGCTAAAGTAGTGAATTATTTTGAGAACTTAAAGTGGGACAGGACATGTCTCTGTGTCTGTGCTGTTGTTATCTTTTCAAGGACAAGAAATTTCAGCAGCCCTTGATTTATACAGCAAACAGTGACCATACATCTATGTTTAGGCAACATCTGCTTCCTTTAAAGTTTGCTTCCTCAGCACTTTTCACTGACATCGCCACTGTGACGAAGGCTATGGCGCCATTATGCTGAAGCTTGACATAAGAAAAACAGCGGGAACTTTGAAAAAACGTCTAGTAGAGTAAGTTTTACATCATATAAAGGGGCAGAAGCTGGACCAGTTCTTTGATATTTGTTGTACTTTACTGTTGTGGCATAAGCTTTCACATAATGTTTATTTCTCTGTTGTAAGGCTAATAGCTGGGACTGATGGTGTGAGAAAACACAAGAATGTCAAATGACTCATCATCATAATGATGCAATGCTATGTGCATCATGTAACAGTGACTAAGACGGCCAATTAGTCAATCCAAATGAATCTTGCTACTGGCAGTGCATCCCAGATGAAGTCTGGTGAATTACTAATTCACATTTCTACTCATGCTTGTTGGTAAATCACAAGAACATTGGAATTTTACAATTCAATGGGTTTGGCAGGGTTTTGTTTCCTGATGAGGCAGCTCAAACAAGCAGGAACTCTGATTCTTGATTGGCATTGCAAATTTAAAGGCTAATAGATATTCTACTCTGTCATGTGTAAAACAGCTGTCGAATAATGGCTGGTCATGAAAAACAAACATCTACATGGATGTTGGATAAAATATATCTTTGACAGATCAACACTCCATCAAAGACACTAACACAACAGAGAGACTCATACATATTCAGTCTGATTATGGATGATGGTAAATTACTCATGAACACCTATGAGCCAAGTTGTGTCCCTCTTGCTGTGAGGCAGCAGCATTTACAATGCTACCACTTAACTACAGTTAGGTGACAAATTAAAGGGAGATCTGGTCGCTCTGTTTTGCTGTGAGGGGCATTTTAATGGCGTGGTTTGGGTCCACTTATCCTAGTAGAGGTAAAGATTACTGCAAATCAACACAAACTTGTTTTGAGCTGTCACCTTTCTACTATGATTAAACATTTCTCTCCGGATGGGAGCGGTCTATTTCATGACAATTCATCAAGCATGAGCGGTCATTGAATGATTTGATGAGTATGGAAATTATGCAAATCATATGGTATGACCTTCACAGTCACCAGATCTCCATCTAGCTGAACACCTATGGGACACTTTGAACTGACGTGTCAGACAGTACTCTCCACCACCATCATCCAAACACCAAATCAGACTTCATTTTTGTAAGAATTGTGTTCTCTCCTTGCAGTAGAGTTTCATAGATGTGGAGAGTCAAGCTGCAATACACACTGTTCTGGCAGCATGTGGTGACCAAACACCTTACCAAAGCACTTTGTTTGTTTTTTCCTTTAATTTGTCAATTATCTGTAGGCTCAATTATAATCTGGAAAATACACCCACCAATTATAGGCTTCAGTGTAGCAAATATACCGGTGATTATGCAAATGTTGACTAAATAGTACTGTAATGGTACCATATACTTGGGAGTATTAAGAAAGTGTCACTGTTTTGTAGCAGAGATGATTTTTAATTTCCACTGGGTTTTCTTTATTTAGTGCAAAGCGGCAAATAATAGATAATGTAACATTATCTATTTTTTCTAACCCTCCAAATTATTTTTTAAACCCTATAAACACATGGTCAGGGTTACACCTCATCTAATTTTAATCAATGCAGCTGTCTTTACAAGTCAGGTAAGTTTTCACACTTCATTACCTCAACTTGCTGTTGTCGATTAAAAATAATCATTATTTTCATTAGCGATTAATGGATAATGTTAAATGCAATAACTTGCAGCAATGCAAGTGCGAAATCGACTCAGTAATGGAGACTAGCTAACATTAAATATCATTACCTGACTGTTCATAATAGATCAAGCAGAACAGCTAATCACTTATTAAAACTGGTAATTATCTTGAATTAACTAAATAAAGTTATTCTATAATTATGTTTCTGTAATGTGTAGCAGGCCTGAGTCATCTGTTCTTGGGGCAGTTCTGTGGTCAAGTGCATTATGTCTCAACGCAACAACTACTTTCCACCATATCCAAATTGCAAGAGCAGTTCAAGTGTCTGGCACAGCAACTGAAGAACCAGAGGAATGTAAGAGAACAGGCAACAATGTCATTGCCAGTGTATCTTTTCATTGTCTAAGCTGGAAGTAGCATGCGAGCTGAAGCTTTCAATGGAAAAGTCATGTAGAAATAATTTAATTGAATCTCATCTCACAATCATCGTTTTTGTCACAGCCGAGGGCAACTACTTTTATTCGCTTTTTTCCCTGTGAATCACTGCACACGTCCAATAAGGTTGCAGTGTTTGGCTGTTAAACACTGATAGTGACCCTAATTACCTACTCTCTCCAGACAACATGGACCTGTGTGCTGTGTCATCTGGTCTCTTTGTAGATCTGCGTGACCCCGAGAGGATTAGGAAGTGACCCATACCTCAACAGTAGCACTGAAACACTGCCTAATGAGATGGACACATACACACACACATGCAGTATACTCTAACACAGAAAATGAGACGGGGAGTAATGAATATCATGCCTGTTGTACTGTAGTCCCAATTACTGTCTGTGTGGTGAAGCTCTATGTTGCAAACGATGCAGCACCAGTAAGGGCTGATAAATCTCTCAATAACATTTGTTAAAAATGACACACTAATTTTTTTTTAGACTGTATTCACAGCTTTTGTATTTAATAATGAGCTAGCCAACTTTAGCCACTGCTGTTGACAATGCAGTTTAGTTGTACAGGAACGTAACAGAATAGCAAGTGAATTACAAAAACTGTATGAACCAGTGACGAGCGTACAAAATTCAGACATAGTTGTTACTTCAGGGGACGACTGAAAATTTTGACCCTGTGGATGTGCTAGAGGAAAAGTCAGAGGATCACCAAAGTCTTTAGAATTCATCTGATAGAGATGATTGACATCTATGAGAAATTTCACAACAATCAAATTAATAATCACAGACATTTCTGTCTGAACCACAATGTGAGATCAAGCAACCCACCAATATTAACCTGAAACTGTCAATGGCTAGAATAGTTTTGTATGTAACTCTTAAATCACTCAGCAAACTATGAGTCAGCTTATGTACAAGTTGTACTTAACCTCAACCTTAAGTTCCACTTGAAACATCTGTACAAGTGAACCAGACAGTCATGACCTCTGGCAGCTGAAAAGTAACTAACCACATACAGCACGGCACAAAGCCAGGCCTGTAGTCCTTGATTCATTGCCAACACGACAGAACCAACGAAACAGTCATCTAAAGGACAGGGGGGAGTGGTGAGGAGGGAGCCTGCTGGGTATACAACTCTTTTGAATTACTGAGTGACATTTCAGTTTTATTAGATGGTTTGTATCAGAGTATAAGCAAAACTAAGAAGGTAATGACAAAGTTCATGAACTAAAATTCTGATTTAATCGACTGGCATTGTTGGTGCAAAAGGCAATGGGACATGGAAAAGAGAATATGGAAATAAGACAAGCAATTACAGCCAAAGATTGGAGATTAGTTGAGAGTGGAATTAATGCTGTGTATTGTTAATCACATAATCAGGCACAATTTCATTAAACAGGACACAGTTCAGTTCACTTTAGTTCAAAATGTTTTGCCCAAAAGGCAGGATTCTTCATGTAGCACAATGACAAAAACAAAATATTGCAAGCATGTATGAATGTAGACTTATAACATGCTCTTGGTAAGACAGTAGTAACATAGCAGACTTTAGTATAGTTCTTCTGTACAAACACAATGGTGCACAATTGCTGAATATATTACAACATAATGGTACCTTCCCAAGCCCTCCAAGAAAGGTACAAGCAAAAAAAAAAAAGAGCAAACACAAACTGTCAGAAAAAGGTGTTAAACACATTAATTTAAAATACAGAATGTATAAAAGAAGCTGTGCTCTCTGCTATTGACTACTACTAAAATCCCCAAAAATTATATGAGGGTAACTCTTCTTTGTATTCACCATTTGCCTGTACAGTGGGCTTCTTCAAAATGACATCTTTGTCATGGACTGTATTATTATCTGCAGAGTATTCTCATAATTTGTATGTGCAGATATATGAAAATTCACATTATAAAAGTGCAACCTGTTTGTCTCTGCTTTCATTTCTCGCTTTATTCTGCACATTTTTTCCCCCCAAATCCAAGTACATGGCCTTTTCCTATCTTCTTAACATGGACAGTCTGCTAAGGTCGGCTTCCTATTTGCAGAAGAAACCTGTGGGAGTAGCTGCATGTGAAGGAATGGTTACACTAATTCACACTCTCACACCTGGGAGCTGCCCGGTGTTATCACAGCATTATCCTGCAGTTCTGCTGAGGAACTGAGGGATCGAGCTGCACCTTCACAGTGAGACTGACTCACCAGTTACAAAGACAGTGATGACTGTTTGTAGAAGCAACATATGTTTAGGGTCAGTAAAGGACCTGCTCAGTAATCTATGAAAGTCTAGAAAATGTCAGACATTTGGAAAATGTGTTTTGTCTGACTGAAAATTCAAAAGATCTTTAACTATCAGAACAGGAAATTCTGCATCTGTAATCATTTGTCACTGAAAGACCACCGTATGTGTGAGATGAGAACTAGTATACACTCTTCACAGGATTACACCAATTCCACCACAAAACTATTATCTATAAGATTTATGATCTTGGTCAATAATGCTCAAGTACAGTTATGATCCGTAATAAATATACTGTTCAACCAAAGCCAACCATGCCCAAGATATGCTGTCACAGCTCTATCTCTGTTGTTCTAAAGGACATACAGAAGTCACTAGTTCCCTTTCTTTTATTTTCGCCCTTTAAACTTAAAGTGATTTTCCACCATTTATTTTTGAAATCCTCTAGAGTGTGTCCTTGTTTTCATATTCATGCTTTTCCTTTCAATCCAATGACAATCTGCTAGAAGGGCATCTTTGATGCATTGCTTATTTGGAATAAATCAAATTTGAAAAAAAGCTAAAATAACTTTAAGGCTATCAACTTGATGGAGTCAGGGACTGTGACAAGTGCCACTGGCAAAGTTTGCCAGGGTTCCTGACACTTTAGAGAATCAGCCACTATAAGCTGCTCATGTATTCACAAAATGCTAAAGGATTGACCAATAAATTGGTTTATAGAAAGCAGAAATTGATAGTTTTCATCCCATGTAGAGGGCAAGAACCCACAGAACAAGAGTAATGATAATAATAGAGGGAGTTAAAAGTGTAAGACGCTAACACACACAGACAATAGACTAAAGTGGAAGAAGTTATTCTAGTAGAACAGGTATTATAGTTCTATTCATCTTCTGCACAGACAATTATTCAGATTAGATGAAGTTCTCCCTTTGGAAACATCAGTAAAAGAAAATAAAAAGAAATGAAGACACGTGTGTAGAAAAATGAATGGTAATCTGGTTAAGTGTCAAGAAAACCCTACGATATAAGCAACATAAAACTATTTTGCCCACGTTTAACAGTGAACTGAATTAATTATCACAAGAAAGCTGATAATGGTTTCAGCAGTTTAAACCAGTCCATTAAATTTGAAATTAAGGGTTCATTTGGGCCTCTTTTAACAACTAAAGTACAGTGTTTTCCGTACCTAGATTTTACATCTTAAAGCCTCAACACTGGCTTACATTTCCCTCAAAGTAAAACCTGCTGAGGATCATAGTTACTGTGTTTATTTAGAACAATGTTGTATAAAACTGACAAAAATGTGATTTGTCAGAAACAAAGCTGAAATATTAATGAGTGATTGAGCTAACAAACTCCCATTTTTGCATGTTTTAGTTATCCAGGAAATGAGCTAGTTCTGTGTTAAGCTGCCTTAAATTCTGGTGACTTACTACAGATGTCATAATTTGAAAAACAAAATAGTTCAGATGAGATGCAATGAACAATTCAGTGTATTTAATCAACCCAGATTTAGTTTAAACTAAGTGTCATCATGAATGAAAGCAAGTCAGCAAAAACAAACTGATGAATGAGTTCCAAAAAATAAAGTGACAGACTCTGAAAGTGTTTAAAAGTTTCGTGTTGTTTCTTTTACACAATAGTCGATTCTCCTTTCTGCTTTTGATCAACCTCTCTGCATTCTGGTAGCTTCGACAACAAAGGGCATCAGTCCATCACAGAGATGAGAGCCGACCTTGCTATGATGGGAAAGACACGCTGTTCCAGTTGGGAAAAGCAACATTTATCCCTCGAACAAAACAAGCGAAGAATGTAAATGCAGAGGTGCTTTAAAAGAGCACAGAGTAAGCAGTGATAAAAACAGCCAAGCATATGCAAAACAGCTGACTAAAGAAGGCTCTGCACTGCATCAGAATGAGACATGGGAAAAACAAGAAAAAGCCAACCTATGGTGAAAGCGTATTAAAGGGTTATTTGATCCCTATTTCCCAGTTTTGGCCTCTAGCTGTCATCTGTCAATAATACTTTATATATAGTGAGTGCATTTTGTTTTCTTGACAATTACATTAGCTGGTATATCAGCTTCCATGTTTCCCATGTTCTTGTCTGTCAATAGAAGTTGATTTGACCCCGATAGCACCTGAAAGCTCTACATACACAGTACATTGGTGTCCTGTGGGCTACGAAGCATTTGTTAAACTATTCAATACAAGACTGAGAGCTGGAGTATAATGATGTCTCACACATAAAGGGCATTCCCCATTTGACACATAACAAATGATCCCCTGTAGCACACACTGGACATGACATACACAAGAAGCAGTAGAGGTATGGTAGCTGTGATCTGCCAAACCAGGAAGCAAGTATGATTTCTTTTTAAATACTGAGTGGATCAATGTACATTCAAGACACCAATAAATTTTAATATTACCGTGAACTTCCACTGTCAAGACTGCTGCAACAGTTCCCACACATTTCCAAAACTCATCCTCCTGAGGGAAGTCAATAGCTAATGCAGAAATAACGCCTCTATCACAGTTTTGTCGCATTATAAATTACTCTCATTGAGTGTGAGCTGCAGGGAAGTTCTGCCATTTCAAACAAAGCAATCCAGGGTCTATGTAATGGAGCTGTTCATTATTAAACAAAAGTCTAAATGGAACATGCATAAGGGGAAATTAACACACAGAGGCATTTACTGTGTAAATGAATCACAGAAAAGGGGCCGAGACTTAGTGTCGCTCTGGTTGAAAACCAAAGTCTTTTGTTGTAATTGATGCAAGATATGAAAGCACAAACACAAACTCAACTTGCTCCATGGCCAACACTGTGGCTCTCTTTCTGCAGGATTACCAGTCGTACTGTGCTGAGACAGAGAGTGAGACGCACTTGGCCACTGAAAACTGGGCTCATCGCCTGGAGGCCACTCGCAGCTTTTGGAAAGTTTACATTTTTCAGAATAGAAGTAGCCAAAACTTCTACAGAAAGTAGTTGAAAGTTGTCTCTCTAGTAATTTCATCCGTGGTTGCTGGGGAGAAAAAAAACTAGTGATAGGTTTTCTAGAAAGTAGGCCGACTTTAATTGAATCACAGAAAAAGGAAAAGGGTTTTTAATTTTCTCATCTTGAGGCAAAGCATGAACGGTGCAAATTATTTAATTAGCGATGACTGCCATGGTGAGGGATGCCTATGACTTGCTTAATAATTTTGATTTACCTCAACGGTAAGCCTGGAGTTAACACTGAACATCCAAGTTTTGCTTTTCTCTGTCTCTTCTGAAAATAGCACCCAGGCTGAGCTAATTTATTTTTGACGAGGCCTATGTGAGAGCCAGATGTAATGAGAGGGAGCAATAGTGAGATGTAACAATCGTTCCCATGGCAGTCTAGATAAGGAGCCGGCAGGAAATTATTTATTTTCCATTCTCAGCTTTAAAATGTACTTTTATATATACAGATTTTATGAAAAAGCACGACTACAAGAGTGACTTTAACTGACTTTTGGAAATTCTGCATTAAGGACTCAAAGTTATTGACGCCTCATTTCAACTGTAGATTGATATTTTTCCAACTTTACGCGAGGGCAGGCAGTTTCACTTCACAGTCTGTGACAAGTCACTGAGTCGAAGAGAAGTAGCAAAGGTTACATATGAAGTAACACCAGCCACTGAGCAGACAAAAAAAGCACTTAACTGCTGGGACTCATTTAATGCTGGAAAATACATCAAAGAAACACGATTCTGAGCTACTTAATGCATATCTCCTTCGCCAAACGGAAATAAGTACATTTGGAGCATGCTTAAAACAAGGTTATGATATCAAAATCAGCATTCAAATGAATGTTTTTTGTGTTCTCACACTCTCTCTATGAACGTCAGAGCAAGTGGCATAAAACAGAAATTGACTAATTCCATGCTAGTAAAGGTTAAGCTTTAGTGTATGTGTGTGTGTGCAGTGGGTGTTTGCATATGTATATTTGTGTAATTGTATACGCTAATGCAATAGTAAACATTAAGTCAGCAGAATATTCTTGCAGAATGCCCCTTAGCCTCACACTAAAAGGTCTGTCCTACATACAGAGATATTTTTGCAAGACAGTAAATCCCATCAATCTTCTAATATATTGCCATGAACTTTACTTTATGGCTTTGACTTTACCCGCTGTGCACAGTGAATCATGTCTTCCTCCACAGTCTTTCTCTGCATTAGCATAGATGATATGACAACCAGGCAAGTCACCTAACGCAGTGAAAGATGAGGGGGACATTAATAACTACAAAAAGTAACCACTGCAGTGTTACTGGTAATGTTTCCCATCTGTATTCCCCAGAAAATGATGACCCTCCGTTCGTATCGCTCGTACACATTTAATCCCCGGGCAGCAGAAGATCAAATCCTGCTGTGGCAGTGATGTACTGCACTGAAAATACTTACATATTTTCACACTCAAGACAAAAGAGACCTGAAGTGAGATATGAATTACTAACTCATAATAAGGTAAGCAGGACACTGGATCCCGTTTCTAAAAATAATGCTTTGCTCTTAAAATACCCCAAAATGTCTCTTTTCTCCCACTTTATCAGAATTTTATGGACCATTTGGCTTCACGGCACTGCATGCCTTTCCCCTGACTTCTGAGCTGTCCAGAGAGGCAGGACAAGAAGCAGGAAATCTGGGAGTTACACAACCAAACCCAACTGTAGTGAAGGGAGCTGAGCCTGAAAGCACAAGTAGGACTCTCTTAAACAAATTAAGTACTAAGCATTGCTGATTCAGCCAATTTTTGAAACTCAGGGTTTGCCAACAAAGCTACTGAGAAACACTTTGATGCAGGATTTTCACTCTGAAGAAGTCTGATGGGAAGTGTAACTAAGGCTAAATCTGCTGGGGGGGAAAAACCTTGTATCCTTTTAAAAGCACATAGCATATGAGTGTTAAGAGGAGGATTCCACCTAAATTAAATAAGGTGGCTAGTGACAAGATGCTTAAATGTCAAGATTGATCCTCAAGGTGCCCTTTAGCAGCTTATTTCACCCTCAGCCAGTCCAGTACAGACACTCAGTGACCAGCAGTAAAGGCCCACAATGAATGAATATACTATACTATCTGTGTATTTACTCCGTTCATTCTCATAACAGTTTATTTTGCTATAAATACAGAGCTCAATTACATGCTAGCTGAATAACTATTACATAACCTTAACTATGAGAGTATTTCCTGGATGGTACACTGTTTTTTTTAATATGATGTTTTATTGATCAGTGTAATAAAGCATCTACACTAGTGTCAGTAGTCTATAAGCTCATTACAAGTTAATGAACACTTAAAAGGTCCATTATGCCATAATGGCCAATGACTAAAGCGAAAAATGGGTGCTTGTTAAGTAACAGAACACAGCCTGTAACAGAAACCAGTTTAGCCAGAAATGTACCCCTACGATCTCACTCACAACAGCATTTAAAATCCGTTCTTTCCAATGAAGTCATTGCAATCAGTAGATGTGCTCACAGGGATAAAATAAATTCTTCATGTTAAGTTCAGCATTGGTAATCTTCGACACAGAAAGTGATGCTGTTGACCAACAGCAACCCGTCTTGTCAGAGTTGACCTTTAAGAAGACCAAGAGCTATCTGCAGCTTATTAGCTGTGTTGCACCATCAGCTTTTACTTTAAACTCCTGTGTGCAAATGTAAATTGCTCTGCAAAACACTTGTGGACAGTTATGAGAAAAGTCAATGGCACAAAAGTGACTCTTGAAAAGTCAATGTGAATTTATTGTCCCATTAGGAAACTATTTAAGCAAATGAGCCTGCTGACAGTTATCTCGGAGAGCATTTTTCCTCTTCTTCAGTAATTGAATAAACAGTTCACAGATATATTTTTTAAAAAGAGGTTAGTGGAGTTAAATCTGTAGGGGACTTTAATTATGACAAAGGCTGCCACTAACAATTATTTTTTTTACGAATTAAACTATGGAATATTTCACAGGTGACTATAATTCTATGTAATTAAAGATTAAAAAGCAAAATGTCTAGTTCATTATATTTTGACAAGTTGTCAGTTTTAAATTGCTGAATAGCATGAAATGCAAACACAACTTTACAGATTAAAGAGCAGAACTGTAGGGTTAAACAGACAAGTCCAATGTGATTAAAAATAAATAGAAAAGAGGGTGAATCATTCAAGTCAGAATTGCCACTCCCAAAGAAATCTATGTTTCAATTAAATCCCTTAACAAAGCAATACATTTAGATCTGTATATTATACAAAGTGCAACACAGACATAGTGGATATTTTACAAACACAGAGAAGCTATCGCAACTCCTTTTCTCCCTATTCAGTAATTATTCTCTGACTGGATTATATGGAAATATAGCCAAATTCACAGCACAACTGTCACCTTTAACTCACATGTATTGTGAGTCTGTCAGATGACATTGCGGTTATAAAATCATGATTTTAACGGTGCATAGCAGCAGCAAGAAAGTGCTAGCTGGTCAACTCGTAGACTTAAAGAGCAGTGTCACAGCGTCAATGAGAACAGCTTTAAGGGGGATATGGCTGTATTTTAGAACAGTATATGTGAGCACAGAGAGCAGGAGAGAAGAAAACACATTTAAAGTGCTTCCACACCAAATAAAACCTGTGTGTTTTCTCTTCAGGTGCTCATGCACTGCACTGTTGCACTGCTACAGATTCATTGTCAATAAAAAAAAAGTATTTTATGAATGACCATGTTAAGGCCAAATAAGTTTTGAGAGTAAACAAAAGCACTTAAAAGCAACACAGTGTCTTGCACACCACTGGATATGTGGCATATGTACAGAAGCCTTGTAAAATGTCTGAAAGGTCATTTTCAAAAGATCTACAAAGTCCTAGATGGTAAACATGACTTATTCAGTGTTTAAATAGCAACACCTTTTGACAGAACATTTATTTTAATTAGTGATGCACCCTTTTAAACAATGTAGCAGACATCATCCTCAAGCCATAAATCGAGTTCTTTCTCTCTCACAGTCAACAGTGGGTTTGTAATCCTGTTTGCAACACACATACACTGTCAGAGCCATTGACAGGCAAAGCTAAGAAGACGGCAAACCAAACTGGCGCGCACACACACACACACACACAGCTTCTTATGCATGCTGCAAACTAAGCAGTGTACTTTAAGCTAAAATTGCTTTCGCTATACACTTGCAAAAAGTTGGCAAGAGCGTGGTGTTCGAGCAAGGCAAAGGAGAGAGCAAAGAGAGATGCACGGATGAAAGGATCAAGGAGGGCGAAGGAGAAAGAAGGGGGAGGAGAGGGGTGTGGGTAGCTCAACAAATTGGATATCAAATTAGATTATTAGCTTGGACATGTCTTTTTGTGCACTCAGGCTTTCTCACTTTGTCTCATTCTCTGTTGCTCTCCCTGTCGCACCTGACTAAGAGACAATAATGTGAGAGGGTAGTGTGCATTTGGCCACAGTGAAACTTTATCCTTGGCCACTTTGCACACAAAGACATGTACGTACACACACACACACACAATGAAATACACTACTGCACACATTCACAGCAGGACACACTGCTGGCGATGTGTCAGCTCCATTGAGGGAAGGGGACAGGTGATTCACCTGCAACGTCATCTCTTAGCCCTGTTTTGTGATGTCTCTCTTTTCATTTTTCAATACTCTGTAATACAAGGTGGTGAGGGTCCCAGTATGTCTGACCTAACAAAAATAGTCTAAACTGCATTGTCACTCCAAACACAAAATATACACAACAATTTTATAAATCTTTTAGATATTTCTGGAAGCAAGGGCTCTTCAATTGACAGAGTGAGTGATGGATGTGGGGTTTCAATGAAGCAAACTTTGCTCCCTACAAAAGAAGAAGCTTCTTTGTTGTTGTCATTCATGCTCTTTTGTCAGAGTGGGTTGCTGTTGCTCTTCACAGAGGTAGAATTTAGCTGTAAGTTGTAGGTTGCATTAGCAGATCTGAACATACAACCGCAGCTCCCCACTGAGTGCAAAAAAAAACCACCAAAAAAATGCGCCTGTCTGCATTTCTGTAGAATGAGCCTTCTCTGTCAGATGTAGATCAACTTGTTGAGATTGTGCAAAACATGCAACAGTCAAAATTGCCCAGATGCACAGAAAAGCAGACACACACACACGTTCAAAGTCAAATAATACTTTTTCACCGTTAATGTAGTGGCCGTCAAAGTGAGATGAGGCAAAGAGCGATCAGTGCTGCAGTGAAAACAGAAATATGTGAAATAGTATCATCAACTGGTGCTGAACAGAGCAAAGCTAGGTTCAATCGCTATCTGTAATCTCACAGGGTTTATCAACCTTTACTAGACCATGACCTCAGTTTTAATTCTCCTGACTGCAGCACTTAACTGTGAAATTGAATATGGCATTAATTTATATTCCATTTTCAAAAGAATTGTAGAAGCCCTGCATTGAACAAAATCGAATAAATGCTTCAACCTAATTAGAAAGCCAACCTCTGTTAAACAAGCACACATAGGGTTGCAACCCCAAAGTTGATGAAGACTCTGCTAATTAAGTTTTGCCACTCATTCATCATGATTCAATCTACTGGAAATAATGGAATATAATGGTTGCAAAAGTGACCAGTGGAAGTTCCAAATGAATGTGCTTCATTCTCAGAGGCTTAAGAAACAAGTGTAATCCCAGAATTAGAGATAGAAATCAATTTTATAGTCTATTTCATACAAACAGACCCTTTGATCCTTAACTTTACCTTCAATACGTTTTAACCTGTAAATACTAAGCCAGTTATTCCTGACAATAGAAAAAACTCCATCAATCACAAAGCAGTCACACAGCAGTAAATCCTCAGTTATTTCAATGAAAAAGGCTCTTGAGAGCTTGGCTATAACAGCAATGTGCCAGCACAAGGCCCAGCTTAAACAGGGTTTACCGACAACACTGTTCCTATAGTAAAAAGTCCCTGCATGTACGTCACCACAGCCTTTCATTGAGATACCAACATGGTGCAAAAACAATGCATTTTCCCCATTGGGATGAGGGTAGAATGCTTCACTCTCAATCACCAAATGACCTTCTAATGTTCCCAGGGATGAAGGATGGATTTCGAGTGTGGTGCTTGTCACAGATTCCCTCTTATCATTATACCTTTGGGATGAACTGGCAGGGCATGCAGATCGCTCATGGTTGCAGTCAAAGTCAAAGCAAGCAGCACCACTCTGTTGAAAGTGAGCTCCAAAAAGTGCCTCAAGAACCAAATATGATTGCGCCTAAGATAGCATGAAGTGGACTTACTGTATGTTTATCACTACTATTCTGCTGGAACTGTTCAGCCCAAACCAAACACTAGCCCTCCCGATCTATCATGTAATGGGGCTATTGACTGATGGCACATAATAGTAGAATGCAACCGTCTTATTTACCTAATTGATCAGTTCAACGGATTATACGCCATCTCTGGAATCCCAGTTCTTCTGGGAACACACACATCCTTGATGTAGTCTGTGCATCTCCCCCAGGCAATACCAGAGGCACAAGCATGGCCCTCTCAGGATTCAGGCATTAAAAGGTAATGCCAAAGAGATCTCCCATGCACATGGAAACTGTACAAAATCTCTTTAATGTCTTGAGGACAGGAGGAAGCCAGAAACATGAGAGAAAATCCATGGTTGAGCTGGTCACTGTAGGGACACTATGGACAGAATAGTCCTTTTGGTAACTGTGGTGAAGCTTGGAGATATTTTTTACCGTTTCCGAAAGAGTCACAGATTTGATCAACAAAAGGAGCAAGTAAAACTGGCTTTGCCATCATCGTGACAAGTACCTTCCAGGTACCCTCCAGCAGATGTTTAGTTCATAAGCAGGGTCAGGAGAATGATGGTCTCAACAGTGGAGTTCCACGATGATGAAACAGCAAAGATAAGGATTATGGATTAATATCACACGACTGATGTGAGCCATTTTCAGTTGTACAGAGTTGCATTAAATCAGCTTCTTCCTCTGGGAAAGCGAGTAAAAGTCGTGCAATGTAACTTTACTCCAAAGTTTCATTTTTCCCAATGACAAACTCTAGCAACTGGCAAACTGCAGCTGGTCCTCAATCCCTATGGTGTGTTTAAAGTCAGACAGCGTGGATGACTTTTAAACAAACACTAGCTCCGGTGGAAGAACTTTCCACACAGATGCAAGGGTGATATAAATGAGGTGCATCAAACATTTTCAACCAAAATGCTGGAAGTGAAGGTCGTTAGATGCCTGAGGCAAAGATGATTTCACAGCAGAATTTCAAAGCCAAGCATTTTGGCTTCCACAAAAAGGGTTCACTTCTCCACCAATCGCACTGTTTACTCAACAGAAATGGAATAATTACAAATAGGTCCATGTATCTGTCATGTAAAATTAGATGAGGGAATCCAAGAGAAGATGTTAAGTAGAAATGTACATTACACAAGGGTGTACAGTGCAAAAATCTTCTGGCATCTGTCATGCTGCTCTGCTGATCGCACACCATGCAAAGTTAAACTCTTGTGCTGCACTCTTGTTTGCTCAACTCATTTGCAAACTCTAATTTCTAAAGGAATCTGATCTTCCTTTTCAAACTGAAATGCAAACTGACTATCCAGACGAATAAAAAAAACTGTTACATTTGACAGTTTACTTACGTAGTTGAATAAATAATGATTCCTGAGATTTTTTTAGAAACAAAATAAAACAATCCCATGCTGACGTCCTCCACTGACGCGCCCTGATCTCCACAACAAACACTGGCTAAGTTGTCTGTTCTTTGGGATGTGGTTGCCAAGAAAATCAGAGCGTGCAGTCAGTAAGAGGAATGAAACGCTTTCTGTGCCAAATAAGACACTCATGGATGAAAGTAGTCTCACAGGTAGAAATGAAACCCCCATGACAGAAATACACAGACAGACAAACACAATTATTCTCTTGATGACACACTCTCCCTCACACACAAACACACACACACCCACAAATGTGCAAGCATATGGTGACTGAGCCAGAGAGACACAAGAGGGATTTGCCCAAACGAGCTGTATGTGAAAGATGAGTGCTGAGTGTAATCCCTGCAGAAGGTAAATAGACTGGGGAGGTTTTATATAGAAGCCTGGAAGCAGAGCTGTGAGTGTCACCTCCTGCTGTGGCTTTGAAGACTGGGGTTGGAGAGCACAGAGCCAGATAGGACAGGGAGAACAGGGAGCAAGCATCTGTTTCTTGGCTTGGTCGGTGGGGCTGTTTTATCTGTCTATCTGCCTGCCTGCTTCTCAGTCTGTACATTCCTTTCTCTTCTCTGTCTTGTCCTATTTTCCCCTGTCTTTGTCTGTATTGTTCTCTGTCTGGCTGACTTTTTCACTATGAAGATGAGATGAATCTTTAATGATCCTCTGCGGAAACTTTTCCAGATGCAAAAGTCATAGAATAAAGTGGAGTGAAATATAAACATGAAAACAGAGTGTAAAGAATTGGGATTATATAAAAGTTGTCAGAGCTGTCAAACGAAAACCTGGTAAATCAGAAATGTTTTTCAAAAAACTTGCCAGGAACTCTGAAAAGTAACCACTTTCTTGCTAGATAATGGATCATGATGCAGTGCAGAGAAATTAATAGGCTCATGACACTGGAGAGACTTGCCAAAAGCAAGCAGCTCACGTTTACCAACCGCACCAGCGGATATCAAAGAGTCAGAGGTTGAGTACCAACCGTTTGTCAAGGCAGGATTCTCTTGACAGAGCGTTCAAGCATTACCATTTACAGGACACCGTTTGTATTTTACCGTCAGGTTTTGATTGATCGCTTCCTCTGTACAAAGATGATTTCCTGTCAGTGACCAACCCTGTCGACAGAATTTAATTTGGGAAAAAAAGTTTAATATAGTTTCTCAGTTACAGGAGGTTGAACGCTCTTCTTTACTGCTTCTCCACTTCATGATTGAAGCTGATAGGAATTGTGTAAGTTGGTGGTTTGGGTCTATTGTGGCTGGCCAAATTTTCCTTATACATATGCTGTATGGTGCCCACACAATGAATTTTAACATTAATGGTGATCTTCACTCCACTAATGTCAACATCTCCACAATGTCCAACACTTTCACAGCAAGAGGGCTCCACAACTAATGAGCAAATTCCCATCAACCTCAGCTACGCAATGAGAAATCCATTTTTAATTCAGTTTTCAGTAGACCAAGATGCTATATGTGAGCAGCTGTTGCATCAGCATGTGCAGTGTTGTAATGTTCACGTGCTTTTTAGCTGCATTTTATCTAAGACAAAGAAATGAAAAGCCAAGTCTGACAATGTAAAGCACGACACTTCAGAGATGTTATGAACAGGCCACAAGCCCTTTTGGCAGAATAAAATGTGTTTTTATTTCTGGTGTCTGCTGGTTGTGGTGGAAAACAGCTGCTGTGTGAAGTTCATCCGTCCATCTGGAGTTCTGCGACCATGCAGGGTCAATGAGGTTTGTATGTATTAGTCTTAGATGAAAACTTGAACAAAGTAAACATAACTCTGTACTAATAATTTGAGATTTTTTACATGATAAATATCTAAATTTATATCATTATTATATTATAAAGTATAATAATGAACTTCATATAAAGTGGATCACCCTTAAAAACAATGCCAAATCTTCTCAGTCCATTTATATGTTTCTAAGATACTTTGCAGTTGTTGTTCCAGACATCTTGGAGAACTTTCTGAAGTTGTCTCAGTTTTTTCTGCCTCATCATGTTTTCCCAGATTGACTCGATGATGATGAGATCAGGGCACCGTTGGGAGCCATGCCATCTGTTGCAGGACTCCTTCTTGTCACTAAAAAATAGTTATTTGTGACTCTGGCTGTATGCTTGGGGTTGTTGTCGTGCTGCAGAATGAAAGTGAAACTGATAGAATGCCTCTCAAGTGTTACTGTATGACAGATCTGAATCTAAACCTATACAGTTCCAAAAACCTTTGCATGTACAAGAATCTTTAGTTTGTTGTTGCAGCTACTCTGTGTAATATTAATGTACCTCCTATGTGTCTGTCACTCAGTTTTCTCTCATCTCTTTATCTGCAGTGCAACACTCCCTCCTTCCACCACAAGCACAGTCTCCTCTCACCGCTCTCCTCTCATCATCAGCCTCCACATCTACCTCCCCCTTCTCCCTTCATGTTGTCAGCCTCCACCCCACCCAACCATCTCTCACACTGTCAGCAGGGAGATCAAAGCATCAAGACATGGGGTATTTAACCCATCACTGGTCCTGCTGATCAGCACCTTCTAACGTCCTGCTGTCAGACTGACAGGGGCTGATATTCATCCAGACACACAAAGACACACACATGATTCATACACAAGTGGGGTAATACTTGTAAAGAGAGTGACAGACTGGACATGCACAGTAAGAGATAATACAGCATTGAAGACATCGTCTTGAACGCTACAACATCTTTGTTTAAAAAATGTTAAGTTATTACAATTTTAATGCAAATAAAAAGACACACACACACACACACACACAAACACACATTTACCAAAAAGAACTCCTAAGCCTGCAAGGAGAATAAAAGGACAGGTTATTGGCCTTTAAAAGGCAGAAAGTGCTGATGCCTGCCATCGATTGATATCTTTCATCTGTTCGATGGGGCGAATGCATGCATAATCACAATTACAGAGGGCTCTGATCTTTAATCTACAGCTGATTCATTTTTGTCGATGCCTTTCATTTATATTCATTAGCTCTTTGAACCTGAAAAGGTAGATTTCCTTTCACCCAGCTCAGGTCAGACGCTGCTTGCTGTCATATAACTTTTATACTGCAGAGTTTCATTCTATTCTCTATCTCTCAGTATATCTATCCATGCATCCCCACTTCCATAAAATCCAACCACATCTCAGGAAAGTTACCTTGTCTTTTGATTTAGGATACTGAAGACCTAAATGAAATTTTGTGGTAAAAACAGCAGCCTCATCTAGTTTCACAAACTCTTATGAATACTCCTGCTAGAACATTACTTCAGTTTCAAAGTAGTTTCATCATAATGGAGGAGAGGCCGTGAATTAGCACATTTATTACTCTTTCATCAGAGTTGCCAAAGTAAGCTACTGTTGTAAAGTGAGAGGGAAAAGACAAGAAAGACAGAGGGTTCAAAATGCTTCCTAAAGGGAGATAAAAACACTAAATGAGAACCCTCGAGGTCTCACCACTAATTGACCCGAGCTTTTGCAAATTGTGTGTGAAGATATTTCACACACAATAATAATTATCTTGACAGATTTTTTTTAACCTTACAATTTATAAACAAACCAACCCAAAAAGGAACATGTCTGGGCTGCTTCTGTCTACCAGCCTTTCACACGGTAACAGCAGCTGTAGCGTTTCAGAAAAAATCCATTCTGGAGGCCGTATTCAAAAGTTTCCGTTTTAGGGCGTAAAAACGCTGTTTCTATGTAAACTGGAGGCCGCAACACAAGAAAACCTTTGCTTTTTATCCCAAAACCGTTGTCTTGTAAACTGGCGAAGAGAAAAGAAATCTGTCAAGTGACATACAGTTAGGACCATGACTATTTGGGTAGAGAAACTTTTTTTTTTGCAGTTTTGACTCCATACATCATTACAGTAGATTTGAATTGAAGCAATCAGGAAAATGTATTAAAAGATTGTAATTTAAGTGCAGACATTCACCTTTAATCCAAGCAGTTCAAGAAAATATTGCATTTACCTTTTCAGCATTACAGCCATTTTTTCCCCACATAGTCCCTCCATTTTCATCGGTTTAAAAATAATTGGACAAACTAACATAATTACAAGGATTACTCTTTATATCTGAATACAAATCCTTTGTAGTCAATGACTTTCTGAAGCCTGGAAACCATGGACATCACCACGGCTGAGTTTCCTCCCTTGAGATGCTTTGCCAGGGATTTACTGCAGCCGACTTCCGTTTGTGTTTGTTATTGGGAAGTTAAAAAGGCCTCCAATTTTGTTTTAACACAATGCTCAGTTGGGTTAAAGTCAGGTGACATGAAGTAATGAGGAAATAGGCCACATCTCACCATGAAACTGCTTAACAGTCAGTCGTTCAATTAGCCTGTGAAATTGGAGGGAATCTGTAAAAAATTTTTTAAAAATGGCTGTAATCCTTTAACATTTTATGTAATATTTTTGCTAAAACTCTTAAATTAAAGCCCCAAGTCCACACTTCAATCACGTCTTGATTGCTTGATTTCAAATTCATTGGGTTGGTGAACAGAGGTAAAATTATAAAAAAAAAAAATGTATCACTGTCCATATGCTTATGGACCTTGCTGTATTAATACTGTGCAGACCTGTATGGAGTATTGACATCCTGAACAAGCTCTCTTGAACACCTGAGCAGTGACTTACAGACCTGCATTTTCTCTCCTTTCACCTCAGCCTAACCTCAGATGTGCTATATTTTCAAGGTATGTGATAAAACATGACAGGGTAGCAAAAGCGAGTCCATAAAAAAGGCAATTACTGTAATGGGTATAGCAGAACGTTGAGTTTATGTATAAATGGGGGACTATTTTCCTCCTGACCTCTGCAACCTTGTTTTAAAGCCATCATGGATAAAGTGCTGTGGGCAGCTAATATTGACAGATCTGTTTGGCAGTGATGATTGAGCTATTGATGAGATGGTGTGAGGGTAAATATGAGGAGAGACACCTTGCAGCTATAAGCAGTAAAAATCTCTAAACAGAACTTCTCACCAACTTTTTAAGGCTAAGCTACATTTTTCAGATGAGGATGGAGGACATTGAATTCATAAAACTGCTAGATGACCAGAAAAGGACTACATACAGTAAAAGGCTCAAATACAATATTCCTATATTCTTATAAATTCTCAGCTCCTGTACATTTAGTAAATGTATATGCATCTAAGTTGTTTTTCTGTGACTAAATTCTAGCAAACAAAATCATTATTATTTCTCAAGATTTTTCTGTGGTGTAATACATATTTACATTCAAAAAAGTACATTTGATTCCCCTACACAACATAGCATGTCAAACGGCTGTGGGTGAAGAAAATGATAAATCCACGAAGGTGAAACAATACGAATGAATGGCCCTGTGTGCATTTTTCCTACTTTAAAACATCTTTTGACCCATTACCACTGAGAGAGAGACATAATGATGGAACCCAACCAATAAGAAAAACCATCATCAGCTTGACTGGTGGGAAAATCATCTGTGTTACAGCAGCCGTGGCAAAAACCACCTCAGACATTGAGGATTTTCTATTTTCACAGCACCACGCATCGTACAGAGATGAAAATCCAAGGATGAAACAGACAGAAAGAGGCGTCGACATTTCCATCTTTTTAAACTACATTCATGGATGTCTATCCTCTCATCTTTTTTTGTCCCCATTCAAAAAGCTCTGTCTGAACGCTCATGATTCACCGAGCAAGCGAGAAACATGGACAGGAGCTTGTTAGCTTGTTGCAAACAATTTGTTAGCCTCAGGTTTGCAAGTTGTCAAATCCGTCTTTGTTAACGGATGTGAGAACAGACTCAGCACATCACCAATTAGACAACATCAGCAGGGGGCTGGGCACAACATGTTGTGGCAGGAGAAATTAATTACAACATCTACCCAAGCTCAACAATAGTTTATAATTTTAATCATCGCTGTTCATGTCATCATGGTTCATTCACAAGTCATCCATCGTGAATGACTTGTCAGGATCTGCGTCATGCAAATCGTCTTCCTGTGATTTGACAGCAACGGTGCTCGGATGCACCCTGTGAGGTTTGATTGCGAATGTAATTACTGTTTTTCAGATTAATTTGTCAGTAAATTAGCTCTGACTATATGATGAAAACACTAGCTGATTTTAATCATTTTGCAACATTAACCTTTTGGTTGTTAACAATCATGAATCTCTCTGGTTGAGTGATACAAAGGGGCAGAGTCAGAGAGGTTTGTCTTAATGAGTGTCAAAGTTCGCTAATGTCGGCTCTTTAAAGGATGAGTTCACCCACAATACAAAAAGCATATTTTTCCACTTCACTTTGATGATACATTCAGTGTCTGCTTTATTAGGGATGTATTATCTAATGCAATCCAGTCAAACTGCTTTAACTTTATGTCTATTTGTATGACACATATTATTTATTGACATTTTCAAAGATGTGTTTTAGAATTATGGTTATAAACACCGGTGGTGCTTTATTGGACTACATTGCATTCAGGAGTGTTTGTATTATTCTGCTCTCCTCATATAGATCAGTGGTTCGGACAAAAAAAATATATAAATACTTCCCAACATAATGTAGACAAGTGCAACCCCATGTCCAACTACACTTTAAAAATGACTTAATGGACATAATTAAAATACATGTCTGGAAGATAAAAATTCTAACATAATATTGACATAGAGCTAGTAGTCACCCTATCATTGTGTGCAATTTAAACTCAAATTTCTACATTAATTGATTTAAAACTAAATTCAAGTTGAGGGCATATAATGAAATTGGCTTAATAAGTAAATTTTTCTTCACTTTGAGGTCAGGATTCCAAGTCCTCTCCCATACCTACTTAACACTGAAGAAACTCTTTTTTTTTTTTTTTTTTTTTTACATTTGCCAAGTTCATACTTAAATGTAATGGTAACTAGGTACAGAACAGTTCAAGTTCCTTAATTTCTATAGAAATACTCGTAACAACTTAATTTTACAAATAATCAACCCAAACACTTTAAATTAACAACACATTTTCATTGCGGAGAAAAACCTAATTCCTTTAAACTCGGTTTGTTGGTTAAACATTATTTTATTAGAAATTGTCCATCCTCAAAAAGACTGATGGGAAATCCTGCATTTTTTTGGTTTGTTTTTTGGGTTTTTTTTGTTAAGCCCAAACAGCATTTTTTAGTGTATGGCATCCATAATAAAAATAATACCATAACTGACAGCTTGTGAGCATCATGAACAACATGAGCTTCATAAAGATAGACGTTATGGCAAGACGGTTGTATGAGATAGTAAAAAACGGCACAGGCCAATGTAATAAAGAGCTTTCCTAGTATACAGTGGTGGAAACTGTTTTCCACCACTGTATGTTTTGAGGCTTTAAGATTTCTGCCTCAAATGTCTGCTGCCAAATGACTACAGCGGAGCAGCTTTGTTCTGCTGAAAACATTAAATTAACATTTCCATGAACAGGAAACAGACTGTGGTCCATCAACAAAAACATTAAGAGATTTTCCACCAAATTCAGGCAAAAACATTACTTGCAGGTCACACTGGCATGGTTCAAAGTTAACCAGGTTCTTGCCTTCTTTTTTGACAACTCCTCTAAAGATTTCCCTGTAACTGCAGTTCTGGCTCCGTTAGAGGAAAGTGTTGGTCTTACTAAAGGAAAGAGAGAATCATTCTGTCTCACCGTCAGCCTTCAGGCATGCAATCACTTATTTTCAACTTCTTCCATCTCTTTCTATGTCTCTTTTTCATTTGGAGACATTTAAATGCAGTTAACTTGAGGTGACATGCTTGTCTCACTGTGCTTATATTCAATAACAGCTCATTTATTTTGCTTACTCTTTGCTGAATATGGGGAAACAAATGCCTGATGTGTTTGGGCTGAAAGGGAACAAAGAGTGCTGTGTTACCAACCAATCTTGCTCATTTACGATTTGCAATTTTCCAATAAATATGTTTATAATACCATTAAAATACTTGATGGAAAATAATCATGCACTCAAGTATTTAAACAGAAAAGCACCTGGGTAATAGATTCACAATGATGGGCTTATAAAAAGCTTATTGGATTAGCCTCAACGCACAAATACCTCAGATGGATTTTGTCTTTGACTTTGCGCTGATTTTGATTTGAATGGATTTTCGTCACATGCATGCTGCTGTTTGTCACTTATGCAGCGTACTTGGGCAACTGCCAGAAGAGGATTTTTAATCTCATTGAGACCTCTTTTCAATGACCTTCTCTAATTTAGTTAAAAATTCCCACCTCATAAAACATAAGGAGCATGAACAAGGAAGAGGCTAAAAGAGACTTAAGTTAGTTCAGGTAAAAGCACTCCAAGTCCTAGAAAGTCGATAGAGTTGCATAACTCAATTTCCTCCAAGTCCAGGCACATCATGAAGATAATGGATTTCTTGTCAAAGTAACAAAGGCTTGCTGGTGTGAGATGTCAGCTGCTCTCTCTCACATAGACACACATCCCTACTGTAGTACATGAGGTTTACGCAGAGACCAGGATAGCTAAAAATGTCCCCAAAAAAAAGGATTAAAAAATGTGTTTGAAGAAAAGAGAGAAATGACAGAACAGAGGGGGGATGCCAAGCAGAGATACGATGAATAGGAAGGAGGAACGGATATTACAACTGGAGGATAAAAAAAGGTCCTAAGGGAAATGCAGCGGGCAGAGGAAAAGTTGAAAAGAAAGTGAGAGACAGCGTGAGAGAGAAGCAAATTGACCAAAGAAAGAATGGAAATAGAAGTGAGATAAAACGTGGAAAGAAAAAGAGAGAAGGGACGAGGCAGAGAAGAAAGGACAGTTAATTTGACCAGTGGTTTAAATGACACCCTTGGGGAGCGAGCAAGCGAAAGACGGGAGAGTGAAGAGGCACAGAAACTGACTCGAAAAACGACAGGGAATAAAGAGAGGAGAATTATATAAAAGCATTCAAAGGTTAAATAATTTTGCTTGAGGATCCAGCAGCACGGATGCATGTTGATCAAAAGGGAGGGAAAAAACAAGCAGTGGGAAACAGCGGAAGGACAGAAAAGAATAGAACGACAGAGGGAAGGAAGGAGGGAAAGAGGGAAGCAATGATAGTTTCACTGGAGGATTAGGAAGGACCCTGAGGGCCAACCCAGAGGAAGGAAGGATGATCATAGAGAGGCACTGACAGTTGGTAGAGATTTAAATTCTCACAAGTTTTACATCAATTACCGAGGGTTTTTAAAGTAACATGGAGTTCACTTAAAAGTTTGTCCCTGATGATGAAAAATTTGTCAACCACCTGCAAGGAAATTATCCTCTCAAGAAAAACGGTCATTTCAGCAAACACCCCAAAACTACCTACTCTAGTTTACACTGAAGCTTCCTACCAATAATCAGTTTTGGTTGCTTTCGACAGCGACCGCAATTGCTCCTGAGCCTTAACCAAATGTCTATTATTTAAACCTCAATGAGGAAAGTACATATAGACCATGATATCTCACCAACTAGGTCATTTATGGCCTGAATCTAATCAAGCATCAACCATAGCTATGTAAAATGATATTATTTTAAAGTTTGAAAGGCACAAATGACCTAGTCTGCCTATCATACATTCCTAAACTACCCTTATGTGACTGCTCAACATCCCATTCCATGAGCATTAGCATTAACATACTGCTATAATATTCCCCAGTCTTCTGAGACAGCAACAAGACTTCTTCAACATTTAAACCAGAGCTGCAGGATTTTCTTCCATTCGGCGACAAGATCATCAGCAAGGTCAGGAACTGGCATTGGATAATGAGGTTTATCTTGCTAGTAGGCATTCCAGTTAAGCCCACAGGGGTCGGGTGAGGCTGAGGCCAAGGCCGAGTGCAAAAACCATTCATATTCCACCTTACTTAACTTGGAAAAGCATTTCTTTATGAACTGGGCTCTGTGCATAGGTACATCCTAACCGTAACAAAGTATGACACACAATTGTTATAAATATCATTACTTGTTGTAATATTAAGACTTCATCCTCCAAACAACAAGCAGTCTCTGGGTAAGGGTTACACACACTTTTGCAAAACATGTAGTTGCAGTCCTGAGAAATCACTTATTTCTCTCTCTAGACACAAATGCAGCACTACTGGTTTATCAGCCTTGTAGTATTTCCCATAAGTATCTAACTACCTGCTCAACAGTGAAAGTGCATTTGCTCCTCGGTGTTTTTTTTTTTTCTTCCAATGTTGAGCTCCCTGTTGCACATCCATTGCCTCAGTCTATGACCTGAAGTGCATAGTGAACAGCAGCAACTACAAAATGCGGTGCAGTACATCGGCTGTTGGACCATCCATATGGGAATAAAGGAGACAGAGCAGGAAGAGACGGTTTGTTCAACCATTAGATGTTGTTCATTCATGTATACCCACAAATATCTTAAATATTCAAAGGCCATACACACAATTGCACATGCATTTGAGGCACATACAAAAACCCATATGCAGTGCTGTTTATGTTATACTATTTACACTACAGAGACTCTGCAACGCTTAACCTTTCAGAACTGCATAAACACATGAAAAAAATGCAAATGCCACCACCTCCTTTAGATGCACATGGATTACTCTAAGCTGCTGCTGAGACTAATGTTGAAATGATTTGTTAATCAACAAAAAATATCTGTAAGGAAACCTATGTAAGATGAATATTTTTAGGTTTAAGTGGATGTCACAAAACAGAGATATTGTTCATTCATGCAAAAAAGTGGGGTTTTCTGCACTATTATTTAGAGTTATTTAACCATAAATGTCTGTACATAATTGGCAATCTTTAGCCATCCTTCCATTGCAAAAATGCAGATATGACATCTACAGTGGGAAGAAAATTGAGAGAATCCATTTAAATTATTTAAATTTATGTATAAATCTGTCTTCAAACAATATCACATCTTCATCAAAGTAACTACGAACAAGCACATTGCATTTTCAAGTAATAACGCACAAATTCATCACTGAAAGGAAAATAAACCCCCAAGGTATCTTTCAGGATAATGTCAGGGAAGCTGAAGCTAAGAAGTAAATGAGGATTGCAGTTTAGTTATCTGGGAACCAAATTTTTAGGAGGTAGTGTTGAATTTAGGATATATATGACCGAGGATTGACACTGCTGTGTCAGTGGTTTTACAAGTTTGTGCTCTCCTCTTTGTATGGAAGTGATGCTTTTGATGATTCCCCCCATCGCATGTTTTAAATCTTTTACACACTAAATATTGACCACAGTCTTGCCAGTAAAAAATTATATCAACAATACAAATCGCAATATCTGTGAGAAAAACCACAGTCACATTTTTCACCAAATTATTCAGCCCTAGCAAAGAAGCTTTGGAAAACCCTTGTGAGAGCTTCTGAACCTTGTGCTGGTTAGACCATAGGCTACTGGAAACACTTTTGTTATTGCTGCCAAAGGAGGTTCGAACGGATATTAAATTCAAGGGTTCACTTACTTTTTCCACCAGCACTGTGAAAGCCTAATGGCTGTATTCAATAAAAAAAAAAAAAAAAAAAAAAGCTCATAAAATCATTATGTCTGTCTACACATGTGCCTTAGATGAAGATCAGATTGCACTTTATGGCTTATTAATACAGAAAATCAAAGTGTTCAACATACATTTTCTCTACAGCACTTTCATTTTCCATGTATTTTCTTTCTGTCTCCGGCTTTCTTTTCTACTCTCCCACTCTTGTTACTTTTTTATCTCTTTCCAATAAATCCAATTTCTTCTCTCGAGCTTCTCTGCCTCCTTTTCCAAGTGATTAAAGTTCAACCACACTGATCCTCTGGTCCCCCAGTGAGCCCTTTACAGGAATCACATTAGTGACATTTCAGAGCAAGGCCACATAGGGGTGACATTAGTGGAATGGGCTCCGAGCGAATAAGAAACATAAGTGTGTGTCTGTGTGTCCGGATGGCTGCCTGCATGTTTAATAATTTTCATGTGAAGGTTAATGATCTGTGCTAACAATATCACACTTGGGGTTTTCAGTAGACCAGGTATAAAGTGAAGATTAAAAGGCCAGCACCTCAACAGAGAAGCAAGCATGCAAAAAGAATGTGAATGGCTTTGAAAAGAGAACTCAGGGCTGGTTTCAGTTCGCACAATAACTGCTGTTAAAGTACTATTACTGCAGTTAATTAAGCTCAAACTGTTCCAATGGTGCTGCACAATGACCAGAAGTCAAAGCCGAGTCACATCTCAGGTGTCTGTAAAATATGTGCGTATATGGGGGAAATAAAGGGAAGATTGAAAAAGAGGACATTCAGCAAAAGTGTTTTTTTTTTTTTTAAAACAATAAACGCTAATCTGCTCCACAAACACCAGCAAGAAACATGGATGTACTAAAAATGAGCCATCATTGCAAGTGTACAGCAGCTATAATCTATATGACTCGTGTGAAACTGCGCCTCAGTGTTACACCAAATCAGTTTGCCCACCCATCCAAACGTGGCCACAGAAAAATTACACAGCCAATAAGAGCTTATCATAGCAACCATGAGGGAAGGAACCATCAATCAGAGGCTGATGACAGCTGGGTAATTTAAACTGCAGCACGCCTCAGGCTTGTGCGTTTCTGCGGCTGTGTGTATGTACATGTGTGTATGGCTGTACAGAATGTGAGAGCATGCTCCTCTCATCTGTGTGTCTTCTCCACTGTGAGTGTACAGGTCTACTAGCGCTCAGCTCCACAGCCACTGGCACGTAATGAGAGCTTTATGTGTTTTCATTACTTTGTGCCAGACAACACAATCACACTGAGGGCTGTTGGCAGAGACAGAGGCTGGAGGAATGCAGTCAAATCAGATTAAGGAGCTGAGATATATGGCACCACAGGTGAATAGGTAGGCTCACTGAGCTAACAAACGCATGCTCCAGGGAGCAACACGCACAAACATTCACATACCTGCATCGCACAAGTGTAAAAGTGTACATACTGTACAGATGTGTGCATACAAACACACTTAAAGTTTATGCTTAGAGTAAAGAGCACACAGATACAAAAGAAAAACAAAAAATGCAGTGTGAATACAATGTGTGTTCATGTACTTTAGGTCTTTTGATATGAACCTCTAACTACCACTCAAAAAAAGGGAAAAAAATAATATTTAGTCTGTAACAAACCAATGCTTGTGTGGAAAAATCATGGATTGGGGCAAGGTAGTTCCACCTACTGTTACCACAACAACAAAAGTGTTCATAATTAACCTTCTCAACCACAAAAACCTGTCGGTGGACTTGAAACACCTGTTATCTTTTTTCAAAAATGAACAAACAAATTTGGCAAAATTACCCAATTTACAGGGTTCTTCAAAAAGAATGAACCGATTTCATTAAACTATATTTGAATAAGGAAAAGCAATAGAAAACTTCAGCCAAGTCACAAGTATTCTACTCACAACCAGCTTTTATTTCCTGTCTTACAAGTGTTCAATGAGGCCACCACCTGCAGCACAGGCAACATCAATGCGATAAGAGAATTCCTCCCAGACGCCTATCAGCATATCACGATCCACTGAATTGACCGCTGTTATTCGTTGTCATTCGACGACCTTAAACATCAAATAAAAGTTGATTGTGAGTAGAATACTTGTGACTTGGCTGGAGTGTTCTATTGCTTTTCCTTATTAAAATATTGCGTAGTGAAATCGATTCATTCTTTTTGAATAGCCCTGTATTAGAGCCTTTGAAAGGACTTTGGAATTTTCAAGTTCCTAACAGTCCACAAACTACTCAATTTGAACTTCTGTCGAAACCTTAACCAAATACAAGCTTAAAACCGTGGTATTTCATCAAAACGACTTTATTCCACATCTCATTCAAAAACGTGCCAAAATTAAAACTGTCTGCGTTAATTGCATTTGATTTAAAAAAAAAAAAAAAAAGGAAGAAAAATCAGTGTGTCTCAGGAACTTATTAGTGACTCAGCTGTGACCTACAGTTTCGTGACAAAATTCTAGTTTTTTTATTTATTGATTGATTTTAGTAAACCGGGACAAACTGCAGGCTGTGCTTACACAGTAGATAGGAGACAAATATGAAACAAAATATAAATGCAATTGACAAAATATCTATAGTCTGTAGAGTAGTAATTTTTTCCTGTGTTGGTGCTAGTTGTAGACAATTTGAAAAATTCTGTGGACATTGATTTCAGGGTTTTTTTTCCATCAACTTTGTAGAATGAATAACCAAAGAATTTTATTTTTTTTTTGTCATGATAATTTACAACAGTATCATCCTCCATAAAGGACATTTTATTCGTTCATGCTGCTTCTAGACATGGTTGTGCTTTTTCCATAGAGGTGCAGAGGAAAAAATGCCACAGGAGCAAATCATGCCTGCAAGGTACTTGGAGTTTAGAGGGTAAAATTAAGTGGATTATATTTGAAGTCATTTCAAAAAATTACAGATCATTCTCATTTATCACCTAACTTCATAAAAGTGTTGCATAAAAATGATCAGCCACGGTGCACAAAGAGGTATTGTGATTTAAAATTTGCTAATAAAAAGAAAGTACTGGCACTGGATCTGTATCAGCAGATAAGAGTGTTGGAATCAGGACAACAAAAAAAAAAGTCAGATCAGTGTATCCCTAAAGAAAAGTGCTGAAATGAGTCGAGAGTGGAGTGAAATAGAGAAGTAAGGACACAGTGTGGCTTTGGATGGAAAAAGTGACAGACTTTGGAGAGAAAATGACAAGGTAATAGAAAGTAAGTGCCTTGAGACACTGCAATATTTAATCTTGCTGCCTCTAGGCTCAAATATATCCCTGATTAGTTTGGCCTGAATCCCGCCACCTTTTTCAGGGTTTTTTGCCACAGGTTCAGTGCAAAAAGGATTAAGCTTCTCTCAATGCTTTTCAGCAAGAGAAAGCAGGGGCTAGCTCAAGGAGAAATGGAGTAGTGGGAGCAACGCATATTATTACTAGTAAATTATGAATGTGGGACTGCATGAGACTGGAAATTAGTCTGGAGGAGCATCAAAATGAAGAAATGAAGTGATGAGCAGACGAGGCGGAAGGGTAAGCTGGTGTGGAATGAAAACAATTAAAGTTACTATAGGAGTACAGCTCAAATAGCTGCTATATTAAAACTTAACTTAATGTTTTGGTTGCAACATCTTTTAAAGACATGCATAGTCGACGATATACACTGCTCGGCCAAAAAAAAGTCACACACTAATATTTCAGATATTGGACCACACTTAGCTTTGATTACGGCAGGCATTCGCTGTGGCATCATTGCGATAAGCTTCTGCAATGTCACAACATTTATTCCTGTCCATAGTTGCATTAATTTTTCACTAAGATCTACAACTGAGATTAACGATGGGAGAGTCGGACCGCTGCGCAAGTCTTCTCCAGCACATCCCAAAGATTCTCAGTGGGGCTGAAGTCTCCGTATCTGTGGAGGACAATCCATGTGTGAAAATGACGTCTCATGCTCCCCGATTTACTCATTTACAATTTGAGCCCAGTGAATTCTGGCATTGTCATAATGGAATATGCCCGTGCCATTGGGGAAGAAAAACTCCATTGATGGAAAGACCTGGTCATTCAGTATATTCAGGTAGTCAGCTGACCTCATTCTTTGGCCACATAACGCTGCTGAACCTGGACCTGATCAAACTGCAACAACAACATATGATAGCACTGCCCCTACAAGCTTGTACAGTAGGCACTAGGCATGATGGTTGCATCACTTCTGCCTCTCTTCTTACTCTTATGCGTCCATCACTTTGGAACAGAGTGGACTCATCAGACCACATGATCTTCTTCAATTGCTCCAGAGTCTAAACTTTATGCTCCCTAGCAAACTGAAGCCTTTTTTTCTGATTAGCCTCACTGATAAGTGGTTTTCTTACATCTACACAGCTGTTCAGTCCCAATCCTTTGAGTTCAAGTTCACATTGTGCATGCAGAAATGCTCTTACTTTCACTTTTGAAAATTGCCCTAAGTTGTACTGTTGTACAGTTCTTAACCCAGTTTTTGTAAAGTGATCTCCTTAGAAGTTTTCTTTGCTTGATGCAGGCCAATAATTTGACCCTTTTGAAACTGATTAACATCTTTTCCATGACCACAGGATATGTCTTTTGACATGATTGTTTCAGGAATGAGAAATTTCTCACTGCGTCAGCTAGGGCTAAATAACGTCTTGCCAGCTGAAACAATCATCCATGCTGTAATTATCCAATGGCATACCCATTTGCTTTGTTAAATCCAACTTTTTATCAGCTTTGATTTTAAAGAATTGACTGCCAAATCAGCACTTAATGTGTTTTCTGGTTTGCAAATGCTCACATACCTGAATATTGAAAGCATTTTTTTGTCTTTCAGCATTTATTACCATTAAAGTATTCTAGGTGGTCTTAAAGAAGGAATGCAGAAAGATCAGGAACAATGCATTGTCTTATTTTGTCAAGAAAGATAATATTTCATTTGGATTAAAATTTGGGCCAACTGAGTTAAGTTCAACCAGGACTGTCCAAGATATAGACAATAAGGATAATATAAAACACAGGACTATATCTTTGGTTGAAAAGATATCTTAATCTAAAAAGGGAGCCTAAATCTGTTGCGTAAACATGTGAAGACAAACTACAGAGGTCTCAGAACAAATTGTTCAGGGCTGCATTTTTCCTTGTACACTTCACTCCACTTGAAGCATAGAGTCCTACAACTCCAGCTCAATGTGGGATGCAATAATAAAACCACATCTGTTGGATTTGCAAGTCTGAAATTTTGGCTCAAGGGAGATTTTGATGTAGTGATGACAAACACACTAAACCATATAAATAAAGCATTGTTCCTTTTTATTTTAATCAAATCTATTGGGCAAAGGACAATATGAGAAATCGAATGCAGATCCAAAATTTCTGGTTTTGTGTCTGCATGTATCTCAGTCCCTTTCTCTTCTGCTCGTCTCTTCTTCTCAACAATCAGGTCAGTCACGGTGTCTCGCCAGCGCGCATGTGCTCCCACAAATCCTGCTCTCACACGACTTGCAACCTGACTATGCAAGAAAAGCAGCATGGGACACGGAGAGATGAGGAGGGTAAAGAGGGAATTGAGAAAAAGGAAAATATGCAGTAAACAGAGAAGGGGCTTGTTGGCGACGCCACATCCTCCTGAGACTGTGTCATCTATTTTCGCTGCCTGACAAGCATGTTCTTTCACAGCGATGTGCATCAAGGCATGGGGAGACACAGTGAATACACAGTGAATCAGCGCCATCTCTCTCTCCGTAGAAATCTCTCCCCTCTTTCTCTCACATGCATTCATCTCCCCATGGATGCCCTGTCACTGACTTGAAGAGAGGGGCATTTGCATTTCTCTCCCCCAGTGTTTCCGAACTCACATGCTGATTCACGTGACGGCGAGTGTGAATGTCTGAGTGTGAGTCTGCCTGTGGGAGTTTGTCAGTGTGTGAATATGCATAGAGACACAGTAAATGTACCTGCTTACAAGCATGTCATGTTTGCACATTTGCATGTTTGGGCTTTTGTCACTTCTGGTACAAAAGCTGCGTGTGCGTGTATTTCTATTTTGACACGTGTTGTATATTGTCAAGACGGGATGCTCTTTAGCCAAACATTTTTACGCTGTTAGACATGGAGCTTACAGCAGACAGAAACAGAGCGCCTCTTGTCAAAAGGGTGTATTCAAGCAATGAGCCTCAAGGCAGGAGAACACATATGAAGCTATGAAAATCAGCAAAGTTTGGCACATCGTTCCACCATGCACAATTCTAACATATGGCTCGTGAATAGCAGAAGGTAAGAGGTTTGAGATGTTTGCAGCTGCTGTTCTGAATCCATGTGGACGGGCACATAAAATCTAAAGGAGTGACCTAAATAAGAAACTTAGAATGAACTCTTAAGTTTCACCTTAAATGGCCACAAAGAAATACATAAAGATTAGCTGTCCAGACAAAACATTACTACAAAATAAGCTTGAGTGAATAAATGAAAACACAATATTAAGGGTCAGTTTTCCAGACATGAATTAAGCCTAGTGTAAGACTAAAAATATTTTTAATGGAGATTTTGAATTTTTCTTTTAGCCCAGAGCAAGGCTTTACCCTGTAAAACCAAAAACCCCACTGGCAGATTTGAAAAGCTCATTATCTTTAAAGAAAAATCCAAAATGATAGTATTGACCAGAGCCAGAAACTGTAAAAACAGACAGAAACACTGGATTTAAATTTAACTCTCTGAACACCAAAACCCCCCAGGAGGTTTGAAAAGCATGCTGTCTTTAAACAAATGCGTAAGTTATACCTTTTATAATTTCAGATGGTCCTTGAACTACTCCTCTGTCATGTGCTATTCTGTTAGCCAAATCTGAGACTTAATCATGATATATAAATTGCCTTATTCTACATGTCTCATTTAGAAATTTCCCAAAAATAAAGTAACTGCATTAAAAGTATGGAAAATTACAAACATAAGCAGGAGAATATTTAAAGCCACAATTTTTTTCAAAGGATCTGTGACACCTGTGAGCACCAAAATGTTGCACTTGTTTATTCCATTTTCCAACTGAAGAAACTAAATTCTAGGAGCTTCAATAGAAGACAACTGGTTCTTGACAACGTTTTATCTCTCTTCTAAGAGGCTTTTTCATTTCACTTGGACGGGAGGTGAAAGTTAGTTACACAGGGGAAATATAAGTTTAAGTAAATTGTCAAACTACCATTTCCTTATGCTGAGGATTCTGCAGCAATCCTGAAGTTAAAGCTAAGAGAAATTTTAAGTTAAAACTATTTATATTCCAAAAAGCTTCCCTCTGAAGCTAAGTTTGATAGAAGCAGACAAATATTACATGCTAGAATCTTTTTTAAAAAAATGCCATATCTGGCCATGATCCATGAATAAACCTGAGAGAATTTGTTTTTGAAAACCAAAAGCAGAATATATCAAGTATGTAAAGCTACCATGGTGGCACAGAGCTTAGCATGCCTCAGTCACGGCGTATTCAAACAGAGGCACATTTACATTTAAGCCTGCCAAAAACATGAACAACACACTGTGACAAATGAGCAAAAAAGGCTCAAAAGAGCAAAACCAGAGCAACTGAATGAATATAATCAGATTTTTCCTCATGAAGAAAAGAAAATGAAATTCAGAAGACAGAAGCAAAAACTAAAGGAGTGACGTAGGCAAAAGCAACACTCAGCTAAAAAACAAGCAAAATGATAAAGTACAATCATGACAAAGCAAAGCCAAAAGAGGTAAAAGTTTATACAGTTTAAGTACTTTAATACTCTAGAATGCATGTCTGTTATGTATACAGCACAGGTTTTACCAAGGAGGGACCAAAGTACTCCAGAATTAGCCAATTGCAGAGCTCATAGAGATTCATTGTGCCTTTTATTGTACTAACTCAAGCCTCCTCATGTCCACTCTTCTCCTGTGGCCTGGAAATCGTTCCCCCTTTTTCCAGTGGCTTCAGGAGGAGTTTAGAGTGACTAAACACAGGTGTACCCTACATAGATGTCCTATATCAAACCAAGTGACGTATAAACACTACAACTTTGTGGGTATCAGTTTGATTTGACAGGTGATACAGCGCTGCCACACATCACAAGTAACTGCTGTCGCTTAAGACGAAGGAGTTCTCATTTTGCAGCTTTGGCTCCGCCTTCCTCGCATCTCTCTCTCTCACATCCTAGCTGGGAGAGGATGCAATGCAAGCGAGGAAAGCGAGGAGACATGTTAGCGTAATGAAAAGACCTAATGACTTGTTGACAGACTGACACAGATGGACGCACTGATAGCTGCTGTGATTGACTTTGTGGTTATGAGTCACGGATGAGGCTGAGTAGCTTAACCCAACAGAAGAAAAATTCTAAGTGCGAAAATAAGGAGGTTAGAGAGCAGCAAGGAATTTTCGGAAGGATTTTATCTTACCCACCTCTTGGCCACCTCTGTCCTGACCTGTGGAGTTGAAGTGTTTTAATTAAAGCCATTATCCAGTGGGAGAGGGGAAGGGTACACAGGAGCAGCAAGGAAACAGGAGGGCAGCGGTGGAGTGTAGAGTCAGGAAGGAGAAAGAAAAAGGATGAAGCTCAGTTCTAATTTTATGCCTCTCTGACAGTCCGTCTCACAATTTCAGTATGATGTTATTCTGGCAGGAAAAGCTTGCTATTTTCATGGGAACCGAAAACAGGTGGTAAATTTAATATTGTTTTTTACATAAAAACAAACGATATTTAAATGGGATGGTGAACATCCATACAAGAAAACAAAGAAATTTCCTGTGGCTGATAAGGAGAAAAGGGAATGGTTTTATATTTTATTAAGTTCACTGACCAAAAGTGTGTTTTTTCTCTTTTAGCCCCAAGAAACAATATACTGCTGAATGAACACAGCATCCAGCTGAGCCACATTTATAGCTACACTCAAAACGGAGAGGTCATGTGAATGTAACAGATGCTTTTTGGTATAGCCTACAATCTGTCATCACTCATTTTAAATGTCAATGTAGCCGATGTTAAAGTAAAACATATCGTAGTTAAAGTGATTAAACATGATTTATCTGTTACTCACCATCTTCGTGATGACAGTCCATAAATGTACAGTTGATGAGTCCTGATCACATTTCACACTTGAACCACGGTCTGATAACAGAAAGAAATTAACAATGTGTTAATTAGATCACCTTTACTGTGAATTTGGCTGCATTAAAACACAGTGGGGGTGATAGCAGAAGCCAGTGGATCAGAACTTGCTTTTCTCTTCCATCTTTCCAACTACAATCACATATGTGTGAAGACAAAGCTGATGAAATGTGTCAGTATAAACTAATTTTAAGACAAGTGCAAATAAATACAGGTATTTACAAAAAGTATATTGACAAGTGTGTTTTACAAAAACTGCTCCAACAAAAATAGACTCTGTGCACAACAGGCTAAAGAGACGTGTGAACTCAGGTCACAAACATACATATATATGAGCTGCAGCAGATTATTCCATCAGCTGTAGCAGGGCTGAAACAACAACCAGATGTGTCCACTGTGGCCACAATGGTAAACAAAGCACTTAAGTATGATACAATACTTTGTTTATATTACATTATCTCAGCATTTGCATTTTAGGCAACTGCAGTAGATGACATGCTTATCCAGCAAAGAGCAAATAGAAAAAAAACAAAACAAAACAAACAAAAAAAAAAACAAGCAAACATCAATAGGACAAGAATGTTCAAAGCACCTGCAGCTAAGTGGATGTACTAGCAAGTAATCTCCTGAGTTAACCTCAACATGTTAAATTCATCAAGCAGGAGAGGCAGACAAAACCTGGGAGTCTCGTCATTTTCCATGATGTTTTGCCAATAAGAGTTCTTCAGAAATATAGCTGAAGTACATATAGAGTTTTTTTTTTTTTTTTTTTTTTAATAGAAAATACAGTGCAGACCGAAGAAAAAGTCAGGCAGGTCAGTCACATGTGAGAAGCTGCTTGCAAGTTCCATATCTATAATGGTAATCAAATCCATGAAATATTTGAGTGATATGTTCCTTAGATATAATCTGAATAAAGAAGAATCCTTTACAACAGACACTTTACTATTCGTGGAGCCATTTATTTTGAAATGCATTTTAAAAGTGTACGAATGTGAGTGTTTCTGCTTCACTTTAAATCAGATTCATGTTGTCATGAATCCCAAGCTGAGTGAAAGTCATCAGAAGTCACAGGAAGGTTATGAACAGGCCATCTATCTATAATAACTTTGTCGCTGTTTGCCATCCGTTCCTCCTATCACACTCTCGCCATCCTAACGACTTTGTGCCTTTAAGCATTCATCAAATCTACAGCCAATAAATCAACCATATCAGGAGCATGTCAGCGCTGCTGGTGACTGATAATTTGCAATTCCTAACACAACATCCAGGCGCGCACACACAAACACACACACAAACATATGTCCTCTATAACCTACACCAAGAAGAAAATATGCCATACTTAACAGCAGTTAGGAGCTAGTAACTAATGTCCGCTGTTCAAGTTGTATAAGCTTGGATTCATTAGCAGGCAAGAGACTGTTTTGGGGCGACAGAACTTCAGTCATTGGACTTTTACCCAAGAGACTAAAGTCTGACTTTCACGCGGCCCGACTGTATTATCAATCAACATTTACTTTTGATTCACGTCACGGTTTTGGTTGCTGTGTCCTTTTCTTAATGCCTAAAAAGTTCTAAATAACATGATTTGTGTTATAATATATCCATTTAAACACTTTTCAGTTGCTTTTTACTTTCATTTTTCTGTGGCTGTTTGCTTTTCTTTACACTACAGAAATAAATGGTTGAGTCAAGGCACCGAAACGGCTCAGTCAGGTTTAGAAAAAGATCACAGTTTCCACATGTGCAAACTGGTTCTTTCTTATGGCACAGAAAACCTAAAGCAATGTAGTATTTCAGCAATAAAAAACTGCATACTTTTAAAAGAGCAGGAGAACATGGAGGTTCTACTTGCTTATTTTGTGACAGTAAATAAAGGTAACTTAACCCTTTGACGCACAAAATGGGTCAAAAGTGACCAAAATCCAATGGAAAATGGTTATTTCCTGACCCACACTGCGCATCAAAGGGTAAACTAGAAGTATAACTCCATGGATTTTAGAACCTTTTACTGTTGTAAAGTTTCCTGATAATGTGAGTAAAAAAAAACAAACAAATGCAGCTCATGTCAACACGATGTCCACAATACTTTCCAAATGCAGTAAATGTGTAAAATGCAGAAATACGCAGACTGCAACACAAACACCAAACTACATTATGATGTAGACACACGTATTTGCAGGAAAAAGAACAAAACCCACGAATACGCCTGCAGCATTTCATTTAACTGTCATCGGCAGTTGTCCAGGCCTGCGCTGCACTGGAGTCTAATGGCCATTAGACTCAGCAGTAACTGGAGGTTGTAGACTGAGCTATACTGATGTACACTTAATGGAGATTTCATTGTCACTACTGGGAACATCATTAGGGTCTGCTAGCCTCACATGGCAGTGACATCTAACCAATTACAATGTTTATGAGTTCAATTAATTAAGAAGAACATCTGACTTTGTGTGAGAGTCATTTTTAGACTGCATGGAGGAAAATGCTGCCACAGAGAATTATGTTGGAGGAAAAGGAAAAGACTGTCTCTGGTTCTACAGTCTTATCAGTGTATGGTTAATGGGGTCAACAAATCTTTGCTTTACATGCAGTCTGAACTAGGGATGCCACTGTTTATTTGAAAACTGAGCCGTCATTTGAAATAAATAAAAATATTTAACCTTCAATGATCTGTTCATGCTTAAAATTCATAGTCTATTAACGCAACAGGCCCCGCCTTGGGCTCCAGTAGGGGGCATTCATAAAATGCTTTGTTACTCTTCTCTGTTTTATGCACCGTTGCCCTCTCAGTAGACTAAAACACTGCTGCTCTCTTTGCTAATGTAAAATCAAGAAAAATAGCTTCCTCTGCTGAAGAAACAGTCGTAACAACACATGTCTAAGAATGGAGAAACAGACTGACACTGCATTTTGCTTCAATTAAAATTAATGACCCAATATGTGGACCATGATTTAGGGGTCTGGAATCAAGGAAACCTCCCAATTTCTCATAAGTGAGGCAACAGAAGCACCACAAATGAGCACAGTGTAGTTTAGACATGACAGTGTGGGATTAGGTTATGTGGGCTGCAAATAGATATTTAATCACTTAAACCTGATTTTGTTTTTTTAATGCGAAAGCCACTTTGACAAGATAGTCACATTACTAGCCATCAATCTTTACAATTAGGAAAGCATAAAGTAAGAAGACAATTGTTGCCCAAGTTAAAGTTTGCCAAGCAGCCATTTGGGCAGCAGGGCTCAGGTGGTAGACAGAGTTGGCCATTTATCAAAGGGTCCGGGGCTCACTCCACGACTTCTCCTGTTCACATGCCGAAGTGTAGCTCTAACTTTTCAAATTATATTAAAAAAATAACACGGGGCACCCAGGAAGCTTGCTGTACTGCTATTCACACAGTTAACATCGGCTTCGTAACAACACATTCGCTTTACCTCTGGAGAAACACATAATTTCTTTAATTCATATTTATTTCCGAATATTGGTATAGCACTCATGTCCTCTCCATTAGGACACCAATAGTGGGACAATCAGAATACCTGTCTGCGCTGCAAAATAGGAAAAGCACAGTGACTACTAGAAATGACAGATTTTGCTTTTTAGGACCAATCTAAGATTTAAAACAGATTTAATGTATATTAAAGATTAAAATCTTTTTTTTTTAAATTTGACTGAAATGAGATTCAAGAGTTGTTCAGGGGGGTAGAACTTAAGAAGCAGGAAATGGTAGAGCAGAAATAAGTGAAAAGAAAAGGAAATCATGACTTATCATCTGGGCTTTGGTATTTTCGTGAATGTGTGAAAAAGATGTGAATTGAAGCACGTTCCAGTTGACTATTTTACTATATCAGTTTTCATCATATGGAAAATAGCATCTTGACTGTCTTCAGAATCATTACTCAATCCATAAAAAGAAAGCACACGTCTCCTGTTGGACTGATCCGACTGACCTGTTGGATAATTTTGCTTTACTGTCTTCATAAGACCAGGCTTGGGATGGGGCAGGGGTTGAAAGCGGCTTGTATCCTAAATCGGGGCTGAGTCCAAAAGAGCTAATCTATGCACCATTAAAGGGGGATCTTAACAGAAATCAGAGCTGGATGATTAAACTGTAGTGCTGTTCAAACAACTGAAGTATATATTGATTGATGGTTGGCCAAAGGTGTGAGGACATCTCAGACTGAGGCACTCTGCTGACTCGGCAGGAGGCCGAGGTGACTTTTTCTTGGCCATTTCGGAGACGTTCCCTTTTCGCCAAGCAATTTGGCAGCGAACAGTCACTAGCAGATTAACTAATCACCTCATGTTTGGCACTTTTTAATGCCATAAACATCTCATCCACAAGATTTCTTTCGGGATTCGACTCAAATCCACCAGTTCTGAACAAAGTTAAGTGGCTTAATATCGGTCTCTGTGGAAACTAGAGCCGCGACAATAAACACTCACTGTGTGATCAAAATACTCGTGTTTGTGAATTGCTGCAGAAATACTGCCATTTCTGTTACTTAGCTTAAAAATGTTGTTAAAACTGGCAGCTGTGACTAGAACATGCACATACAAGGCACACAGAAAGGACCAAAAAGAGACCGAAGTGCTAAAAACTTGACAAATGTTTTGCCAGAACAGTCCACCGATGCAGCAGCCAGTAGACTACGCCCAAGGACAATGTGCTCACTGGCTACGCTCCATCCACCTGAGGCTTATTCCTCTATGCTTCGGCCCAGCATTTTTGGTTCTTCAGTGTTCCTCCAGTTCTTCTGTGCTGAGATCTTGACTGAACTTCATCTGTATGGCCACAGACTGTGACAAGGTGGTGTCTGCTTTCATATAAAACATATTTGCCAGAGCACATTATCCATTTACCTATAACTATTTATTTGGATCCATTTTTTGTTATGAGTTATGAATCTTTTCTGGCAGCATTAAAGAGGTAAAAAATATTTATTTTCATTGATGAACTTTAAGTCTCTCCTGGATTTCTCAAAGCATTCAGCAAGTTTATTCATGACCTTCATCAAATGTTAAAAATGCTGAGTAGCATATTGTTTTTTTCATTATTGATTGATCTGCTAGGTGTTTTTTCTTATTCATCCTTTTATCTGAAATATCAAAAGAAGTGAAAAATGGCACTCGTAATTTCCTACATTCCAAGGTGACATCTTCTGACGTCTTATTTTGTCTGGCAAACAATCCAAAACAGATAAGTAAACATTTTTTTTTTTAAAAAAGATACTCAGTTTAGTATCATCTACAATGAACATTCATTCGTCATATTTGTATTGAAATTAAAGAAGTGCTTCCAGTATACGGTTTCTTATAATATGAATTAAAAGGATTGAGAAAAAAAAATAAACTTTTTGTTGATGACTGCAAATGATCATTGGTTACATGTATGACATGCACGTACTTCCTCTCCGCAAACACAACAGAAAATAAAATGCAGGTTCAATGCTACTGTTAGATGTCTTCCCTGTGTACTCCAGCTGACCAGAGAATTGATTGCAGGTTGGCAAGAGATGTAAAAAGAGGTGTGTCTCCGGTTGATGAAGGCAGCGCTGATTCAGCAGAGATTCAGAAGGGTAAGGTGACTCATTTCTAATACTCTCAATGAGTGTTTTATTAGTTTAGTTCCAGAGACCATAAAAATAATGGATGCAGTGAAAGGCACTACAGCGGGAGGATCTTGGAAGGTTCGGTTCAATAGTACAGCAGGTCAAAAACAGTCCATTTCATATGTACATGCGTCCACAGCAACTTACTGTGGACTATTCAACTTCTGTGGAGAACCGTTTATGTTCCTACAGAATATAAAAACTGAGTGGCTCCTTGAATTTCTAATCATTGCACCAACTTTGCGCAGCCCACAGGGACAGGTCTTTGGAGGCTATAGTATGTGACCCATATTACGAATGTGAAATTAGTAAACTCACTCACTGGACGCAATAAAACTCCAGCAGGAATGGTTTCGACCATGTCAGTTCTTTTACATAAGCAGAGCACTCAAAATCTTTAAACAATGCTATAAGGTTGACTAAGTTGTTTGTTCAGATTATCCATATACCGCTTCTGTTAAAACTACACTCAATATATGACAATATAAGTTCTCTCCATGTTGTCCTGGATTGTGCTCATTGTCTGACCCACACTTGGTACGTTCTAGTCTTGATTTAGAGCCTCTGTGAACTCAAAAGCACTCAGGAGTTTGCATAAACTATGCATGGAAGTGTAAAAGAAAGAACTGACAAAATTTTCAAAGTAGCAAGCTTCAGCAAAATTTTGAATTATGCCACTTAACTTGATTTCTTAGTTTTACCCAACTTAAAATTGTTGAGTTACATTACAGTATTTACAGACACATTTTTTCTTATCTTATTACAATTCTTTTAAATCAGCATAAAAGCTTAAAATTGTTTTATAGAGCAGACATGAGACAATTATAGAAATACATACAGAAGTGTTTGTCGTAATACATTTATAGTATGGAGGGTCATTTTAAACAAACGGTGCAAGAGTTGATCTCCATGTCTGGAAGTTGTTAGATGTCAATTTCTTTCCAGTATTGGCAATGCTTCTTTTTTGTGATTTATGGCATTATAGCTTTGTTATACAGTACAAAAGACATTTTAGCCTTTGCTCTACTCTCTCTGTCGCGGTTGTGTTGTTTCCATAGATGTGCCAGACTTTATACTGCAGTAAAAAATGAGCCCAAAGTGAGAGAAAATGTGACAAAAGGAATTGTTTGGGGTGCAGAGGCTTAAACATCACACAATTTAAACATGCCAGAAATGCATGGCTTTAATTTTGATCAGGGAGAAGACCATGTGACTCTTCTGAGATACATAATGTATAAAAAGACACATAATCTCCTTCATGTCACGCTTTTCATATGAAAAAAGAAACACTTCTGGGAAATTTAAATGTCAGTGTAATGCATGCTGGGAAGTACATGCAAATAAGCCAATATTGTTGCTAAACAACTTTATGTGATGCATTAAGTGAACAATTTATTAAGCTTAGCCGAGGTTAAAATGTTTCAACCCACCACAGTCTGTCAAACCACCGGATATTGCTGATATATTCACAGGAGTGTCGGACACCATTTAAAAAAAGAGGTTGATCAGGCATCAGGTCAATATTTCCTAACATTGTTTTAGAAGTGGCAGACTGCCACAATATCAGCCACGACAGCCACATATTGATTTTCTATTTTCTATTTGTTTTTTGTTTTTTATTTTCTAAATGGGTAAAATCGTATTTAATTGCCAAGCTGTTTTCTCTCTCTCTCTCTCTCTCTGTCTCCTACATACATTAATAGACCCATGTGTGAAAAGCCCTCTCCATGGACAGGCTGAATTAAAACATGAGGAGGCCGATGGACTGTTTTTGGCGTTTCCCTACAAAAAAAAAATCTGGGGTTCACAGAAGCATAGTATTACGAATACATGTGCAGAAATGTGTTCATAACTGATGCGTTCAAGTTAACACTGATAAACTAGCTTGTCTGTTCTGAGCACAAAACTGCCATTATCAGACACCCAACTATTTATATAGTTTTTGTAGGCACATAAAGTTCAGTGTTACCTTTTAATGTCTAGCCATTAACCTACAAGTGTCTAGACTGGCTCGTCATGAGACAGACAGAGATGCTGCTGTAGTGTTGCATGACCTAGACCCTTATATTTACTTGGGGCAGTGAACATAGTACCCAGCATGTACAAAAATGTTTCACTAAAATGAGGGCCCAACTAGACACTTCATGGCCAATAGGAGAAACTTCGGCACCTCTGTCTTCATGCACGTCACAGTGGCTGTGGCTTACTTCTCATACAAATGTAACTCTTCATGCCAATTCCAATTAGCGCAGGCTTTCAGCTGTGCTTTACAGGCTAATTATTTACCGAGTTAAACTCTCAAGGAGGCAGACCATTAAATTGGCAAAATAAAATCATAAAAATTGCCTTAAAAAAACAGCAGCCAATCACTAATGGTGGCAATATTTGTTAAATCATTCAACCCTACAATCCACATAAACTCATCATTTTAGTTCTGATTAAGTTCAATTTAAACTTGAAGCAAAGTTGACAAATTAAATGAAGTTAATAAGAAAAGAAAAGATTATTTAATTTCAAGTTATGAGAACAAAAATGAAGTAAACACAGTGAAAACTGTTTTTACTGTATTCTGCACAGGGGAAGAAAAAAAACACAAATTAACACAACTTTCTCAGTTTGTAATGCATAACAGATTTACTTCCAAGGTAACCAGGACTCACTCATTTTTGTGGAAACAATGAGTCAATTTCAATACCCATACAACCCTGACACATACTATGTATCAGGGTTGTAAAAGATTTAGCATGTCCCAATTTATACACTATATCAAATGCAGTATTCCAAATACAAGGATGTCCTCCTACATCTGGTCAGATTCTGCAGTATGCAAATTAGCAAGCTTTTCTGGACATTCTGACTCACAGTCCCCGGCTGGTTACATCACATATGTCACTGTCTCGCTACCGTGAGCACACAGATAGATGACAGCTCATATCTCACCACAGATTGTGACAGATACATGGGGAAAGTGTAGTATCATGATGAATTAGTGTGTCCCAACTATATGCATATGGCATGAAATGGTACATACTTTGTAAAGGCAGCTAAAGTAGCTATTTAAAGTACAAAGACAAAGGTCAGCCAAAAGACTAGCTTGTTTTCTAGGGACAAATCTTTTTCAATTCCTAAATGCTGATAATATAGATTTTTTTAACAGTTTAGGGTTGTTTATGCCAGATAATGTATGTTTTATTTCTTTTACAGAGTGGGGATAATAGTGACTATTGCAGCTTTCACCAACAAAAGCAGAAATATATGTGTGTTGTCAAAAATCACAAAGTAAAAATGTTGACATCCCTCAGCCCTCCTGTCTTGAATTGTTTCTCTTGCTTGGCTGGGTTCTGCGTGAGCCCTGGGTGCGAAGTTTATTGATCCATCTTGAGAAAGAGACTGAAAGCTGCCAGTGACACCGTTTCACACAGACAGTGGAGCTTAAGTCTTTCTGACTGCCAGGTCTTTCTTTGACAATCCATCTGATGAGTGTACAATTAAAGGGACTGTGTAGTGAGTTAGGCGAATGAAAGAGCAGCAGCCAAAGGGAGTCTGAGCAGTGTAAAAGTAAGCTGGGAAAGTGGGAAAAGAACAAAAAAAAAACTGTGAGGAGTGGTTCTAAGAGCAGAGACTCATCTGAGTTTTAAGCAGGAGGCAGAAATGGATGTGACAATAGGTAATGCAATACAGACATAATCTTTATGGATCGCTCACTTCATTTCATGAAATCATTCATCACTTACAAGAGGCTTCACTCATTACAACACGCCTTCAATAAATATCTCAGGGAAAAATATGAAGACACAATGGTGCTTCCTCATGTCACCAATGAAATGTTTAATTTATTACAAACACCTTCCTAGTGAATGCATCTGCCACTTTAAAATGAGTATTTATGAGGAAGTTGTAATGTTTGTTTTATCTTAATTTGTCAGTCTGCTGAACATGCATGCCAGTTTTGAAGGATGCCCTGCCACATGCTCAGTAATTTTCCTGCCCAACGTACAGTATTTCTCTACGCTCCACTGTTCTCAGTCTCAAGTCCCTCAGTCAAGTTTTCTCCCTCTTCATCTCTTGTTCCTTTGGTACTTGTTCGCTATATTTATCTTCCCACTCCTCTTTAATGTGCTGCCATACAACTCTTCTCTTACTTTTTCATTTCTTCTCCTGAGTGCTCCTTTTCCTTTTATGTCTCAACTCCCACCATCTTTTTGCTGCACTTTTCATAACTCGGATATTCCAAAATCTTTTTGCAGATTTATTTGCTGTAGTATTTTCTTTTCTATTTTCATGCAATTTTTAAGAGCTAATCATAAAAACTGAAATAACTCAGTTGCCATTTATCCACATTTGGCATGAAAACGTCTGTAACATCTCCCACAGCTGTATTTATTCAAATCAGACTTATTTAAATCAATTTCTTTTGCTCTTTCTTCCAATTCCCCTAATGTGCTCCTATTTGCGACTAGGTCATATCTAAAACATGGGGAGCGGGGGGAGTGGATTTTGATTCACTGTCAACCAAACTGCCATCAGACCTCTTGAAGAACTAGTTCCTGTCCAGTGTTCCTAGTTTAGGAATTAATTTATGATGTCACCATTGAGTTTGACAGTGGTCTCTGTTGTAGGCTGCTGAGATGTTTATTGTTATTATTTTATATATTTAGTAAATTGGTTTTGATGCACCACTCTGCAGTATGATCAACCACAGCAATGACTGAAATGTGGTTTGTTCAGATATATAATCAGTCAGTCCTGCCTCAATGTAGCTTTACAACCACTGAGTCAATCGGTGAGTCCCGCCTTGATGCGGCTATACAATCAGCGTATGCTGCCTTGATGCAGCTTTGCAATCCATGACTCTTGCCTTGAGCAAAGACCCAAATCCACACTGAGATGTAACAAAAACGCCGCTATTTAAAAAGTTTCTGCCGAAAATTTTAATCTCATGTCTTCATGCATTTTCAAATCTGTGTTCTCCAAATCTAACTCCTTCTGTTATCATTCCCTCCCTCACTACCTTTTACTCTCATCCATAATCAGTCTTGCACATCCTGCAACATCTGTCTAGTCAACAGTCAGTTGAACTTTGGGCAGATGGTGGTGAGTCATGTAAAGGTCCAGAGTCGGCAGGTTTTAATTTTACTGATTAGTTTCTGCTCTCTGCTTTGAAGTTGCGCCAGACATTGAGATCAACTGTTACACTGTTTATTTAAAACAGCCTGCAGAATCATGGCTCTAAGAGACATGATTCAGTCTCACTGGTGTGGTAACTTTTATAGCAAAATTTACATTCTGCTACTCAATGCTATTCTTCCTTAGTTCTTTCAACTGCAGATAAAAAAAAGAATACTCATGTGGACTGATTGCTATCTCCTTTCAGGTGCTTTCTCCTTATTTTCCTTCCACATTGTCTTCTTGTTTGTATTTGTTCTTCATTTTCTTTCCCTCTCCTCCGGAGCTGTACGAGTCACTTACAGTTAACTACAAATCCACACAGCAGCTCACCTACACCAACAAACGGTACCATGTGCATATGTTCTCATTGACATACATGTGTAAAGTATCCTTTGTGCACAACAAACAGGTACTCACAAGTATGCCCATTTGTTCAGTGGACAGATTATCTGCAGTAGTGTTGGAGCCAAAAGCCACAAGAATCTACTAATGCAAGTTTGCATTTGTGTCACACATTAGCGTAACAGTATGTCTGCTAAAATGAGTCAGCGTAGTCGTGAACAGTCATAATATTCTCAAATATGACTCATGTTTACTGCTTTACACATTTAGTACAAATACATTATCCTGAGAAAAATTGTGTTGCCTGTTCCAACATCAGAGGGCATATGCAATGGTCTGCCAACTGCTGATGTGAGAGATGTAAGGTGTATTTGTGTTCTAATCTGCACATTCAGCTCTTCTACATTTTTGAAACATGAAAAGCTCCCAGGGCTTGTGTTATTCCAGTCAACGCTATGATGAGGAGAATTTCTTTCACTTTCAGCTCCCTGACCTCAACTTTCCATCTCTCTAAGCAACTTGCATTTAAATACACTATCTTTTGCTTTGCAAACCCCTACAAAAATCAATGTAAATCATTGATGTAAAAGTGCACTGTTGTCTTTCCAGCAAAACGTTCTGCCTCGGGGAACTATGTCCTGAGGGGGCCTTGCTACGTGTATTGGTTTGCATTAAACCACACAGTAAATGGAAGGACACCACTTAGCAGGCTAATTGTAAAAACAGTGGCTCCTCTCAGGGGGCTCTCCTTAGGAATGGAGCTGGCAGTAATAAATACACAGCAAACAGAGGCAGAGGACACTCGGCCACACACAGGAACAAATACTGCTAAAACCTATCCTGTTAACACAGACCCACTAATAAATTGTTAATCCATAGCTACTGTACTGTATAGATTTTATGCTTTATGCACACACATTTTGGTGCATTGGAGGTTTTTATATGGTGACAAAAACTTGGAGAAAGTAAAGACGATGCAACTGATACAGGACTTTAAGAAAAAGTTGAAACGGGAAAAAGAGACTGATTCTGAACCAGTTCAACAGTCAAAGTGACAGCGAGACAAGTAAACAACAAATTCTGCCTTGGTAAGGGCACGCTGGTGTCACTTTTTGGCACACTGGGTACTCCTTTAGGGTCATTTTTCAACATGCAGGGTTGTCCGATCGACTGTACAGCTCTCTCAACTTCCAAAAAGACAACATAAGATTGTTGCCAAATGTTTTTTGCTGCTGCTTTTCAGGCAGCTGTTGCTTTTTGCTGGAGATGGATGTTTGTTTTCTAAAATGTGATTAACACTGTGATAGGATGAATTCCAAACCAAATATTTCCCTAAGCCAAACTACTATAAGTAGTTTGCTTGTAGAAACCTAGCTAAACAGCGACTGAAAATTAAAATAATGGACTGTCTCATGGGTGAAGGTCCTATGTTTTTGACTTACGCTGCCACCAGCTTTCTGGCTCACATTACTCCCACCCAACAAGCAATCACACTATATTACACACTAGAAAAAGACACTAAAAAGTCCTCCCCAAGCATCATTATGTATCAGGTAGGGAGCAAGAATTTGAGATACAGAAAAACTCTGAAAGCCTGACTTATGGATTTAAGACAAACTCTAAATTCTGCTGCTTGTCGAGCAACAACTCATTAGATGAGGCAGGACTCATCACTGCAATAACCACAAAAATGGAGACACTATTGAAAGTTTACTTTCTAACATATAGAGAACATCGTCTTTGGATATATTTTAACCAAAATCAAGACATCTTCCCAAGCCTACCCAAGCAGTTTAGTGGTCCAGAAATTAACCAAACAGCGACTGAAAATGAAAATAACGGTACAACATGGGGCACAATCCCTAGTTTTAAGGGTGAGGGCCCAATTCTCAGTTAATAGCACCACCAGCATTCCACCTATAAAGGATAACTTTATCTGTTTTACACTACCCTGTCAAAATATACATATATACTGAAGAGGTACTAATTGCATTAAACAGCAATGGCAAAGGGTCTCTGCCCAAGTGTTATGTGACAAGTATGGAGTAAGAATGTGTTTAAGAGAATTGCTAAAAGGCCAACTTATTGGTTTTTAAAGCCAAATCACAAGCTTAAAACTGGCTCTTCCATGAATGACAGATCTTCTAAGTCTGGGACAAACACTATGCATATTATTTTCTGTTTTCTTACACTGTTGACAGGTGACAGTAAAATTTCAGTTTTCAGCTGTAAGCAGCAACAACAAACACTGTATAAGTCAATCTATCCTCTCACTTGTGAAGTTTCAACTAAATTATAGCAGTCTGTGTTGTCACTCCAAACACTGACTTTTAAAAATACTAAATAGACTGTTTGATGAGAGACTGCTTTTCTTTTTTTTTACTCAACATTTACCAACTGCAGATTTAAATATCACAATATACAAAAAATGCACACCATTAATAACCATCTAGAGGAGCTTAATTCACTTTCCCACTATTCAGTCTATTATAGCAATTGTCAAGGCATAACAGAGAGCTTTAATATAGCTCAGTTCTGCAGCATACTGGAGTCATCACTGCGAGTTCACTGGAACACTAGCTCATGCCCCGAAGACGAACACTAATATGAATCTCAAGCTGCTGCAATGTTTCTCTCATTAAAGTTCAAGACTTTTTATTATTATTTTAAAAGTATGTTTTAAGCAAACAGCTGTCCTAGATTCTCTTTTCTCTCTCTCACACACACACACTGCAGGACTAGGATGCAGCACCCTGGTGAAATCATGTAGTCAACTATGATGTTTTCTCTTTGAGGCCAGTTTGTGAAAACATGCTGCAGGATAGCTCATTCCCATGACTGCTGCTGAAGCTGCAGTCTTGCATGCCTTCAAGCCTTCCAAGGATCAGTTGGTCCTTCGGTGGGAACTTCGGGGTCCGAACTCTCCCACAGACATCGTCCTTTATGCATGCTTACACATGTGAACACACACTGCATAGACAAGCATGATTGCGACGGACTCTGACACACACTCAACCTCAAAGGGGAACCATTACTATTACCTCCGATCCTCACCTACCCAGATTAAAACGTGACAGCTTGCTTATTGCGCTCCTCCTCCTTTTTTCTGTTCTGTCAGCCATTGATTTCCTCGGCCTGATCTAATCCTGGGTTCACGTAGCTGAGCATTAATTAGAGAGGGAGATGGAGCTGGAGAGAGAACAAGAAAGAGCCAGTATTACAGACACCCAAGGCTTTAAATCTACAAGTTCACAGTTGGATCAAGGGCCAGAAGAGAAAAAGATGTACAGAATCCCTGCGTCAACCATCTGCTTTTATTTCATTTGTGTTTTCAAGACCTCAGGGCTTCCTGTAAACTGCATTTGGTAATCAAATCTGTAGTTTCTCGATGCCAGTGCCCTCCTTCTCACTTTTCTCACTCCAATATTATTCTCTTTCCACTCTTGCGCTCCTTGTCGGGGTGCAGGTCGCTTGGATCTGAAACCGCAGTATCTGTCACTTTGGAATGAAGTTCTCGCAAAGCCCCCGCTGTAAGGAGCACTAGGTCTCTCTCTGCCTTTATGGAAACTTGATTGAAGAGAGTTGAAAGGACCTGTCTGCCAGCAGAGGAGTTTCTGCATGCCACTCACCATCTGGGAAAAACTCACACCCAGCTTTTTTTTTTTTTTCCCCCTATTGGTCTGTGGGACTTTGCTTCCATCTACTGCATGGAGAGGAAAATGCAGGGAGATGAAGGTGGGGGGTGTCTTTCGTCAATGAAAATTTATTTCAAATCAGTGAAAGGATCATTGTAATGAGTTACTAACTTATGACACTTATTGCAGAGTTTTGTAAACAACCAAGCCATCTGTCTCCTCCGCTAACCATCTCTTTCTCAGCTCTCTCTCCTCTGCAATCCTTTGCAGCTCTCCTAAAGCCTGAGTGAATTTTGTCTCAGAGGGGTTTTATACATTAGCTGTACATGCTAAGGGTGGAAAAACTGTAGTCTTAAAATTCATGGACTCAAGTTGAAAGACTGGGGTTGGTCAAAAAGAGTGATATTACTTTTTCGTTGAAGGTATGGTTTGAAAAACAGTTCAGGTAAAAAAAGACGTTGTGAAAGGACATCATATAGATGTCCTGAGTCAATGCTAAGTTTCAGAATCTGGGCTGATCAGGGCATATTCAGTGAATCAAACCAGTGAAAATAAAGCCTCCAAAATACAATCTCCTCTTTACCTCACAGCTCCTGCTCACGTTGCTTCATGGCTCTTCTTTACCACAGCTGAACTCTCCAGTGCAAAGCACGCTGCGGCACGTATGAGTGAAAATTAGAGCGTGTTAGTGTGACAAATTATCTTGTTTTCAACTTGAGTGACCTTGAATTCAGACACAGAATGGCTGGACATTCAGGTAAGCAGCCATTTATTTTAGGCTGCACTAACCATCACTTCCACCAGTTAAAATGAGACATCTCCTGCAGCAGATTGTATCATCGGATGTTAATTAATGTTCACCCTGTAACTGTTGTCAGCTTCAAGTGCTCTCTGTAAGCAGGTTTCACCACTCAGCCAAAGACTGTTTGTGAGGGAAGAACCTCCACTCTGTGTCAATAATGCACCAAGTGAATTCATGTAATTTTCACAAGGAGACTTTCAGTGTCTCTGATCAAGTAGCTTGCATAAAAGGTCGGGTGTGTGTTTTTACACAGACACAGCTGCTATTTCAATTACAGTATTGGCAGAAGTCCAGCGTTAAAGAAATCAGAACAGAATTGAAGCAAAGAAAAATAAACTTGATATTAGCCTGCCAATGGTACAGTTTTAGTTTTACACTATGACAATTTTTTAAAGAGTGCGTAATACAACCCAGGGGCAGCACAATGGGGGTGCAGCAGTCACCGGTCACCTCACAGCAAGAAGATTCTGAGTACCAAACCTGCTGCTCAGCATTTTCTTGTCCAAAGATATGCATGGGGTAATTGGTGATTTTAAAACAGCCGAAGGTAAGAGTGTAAGTGTGTGTACTTGTCTCTCTGTTTGTGTCCTGTAAAAAACTGCTGACATGCCCAGAGAGTACCCTGCCTTTCACCTTATGTCAGCTGGGAAAAGCTCCAGCCTGTGAACCCCTACACAATGAAGCACTTTATAGCCAATCAGTGGGTGGAAAGACAGTGCAACTCTACTGCAACACACAGAATAGTCAACATAGTTTACTTTGGACAGCCATGATGGCACATTTTCTAATATATAATACCCTAACAAATGCAGAAAGAGTATATTATGCAGCTTTAGAGATGTTGTTACCAGGCAGTGCCCTGCATGCTGACACTAATAAAAAGAAGGATTTACTCAGATTCATTCATACACATGAAATCTTTTCCAGGTTAAGTTAATTAGTCTTGATCACGGTTACTGACCGAAATCAAAGCGTGTTGTAGCATTCAGCTTTTGTCAAATTATTGCAATGCTCTGAAATAATAAAACCCTTCAACAAAAAGTGGCATTGTCGCCCACAAAAACAGACAAATCTTTACAGGGCTTGATTAAATCAAGAAATATGATTCATAAATTCAAATCAAATTGTGATCACAAAATCAAATTTGAATTTTGTAAACTGCAATTCCCAAAAACTTCCAGCCTTAAGCTAAAAACCATGTTACTATCTTTAATACTGAAGTTGTACTACTGTTGACTTGATTTTATGCTTTCATCATTTGTATTATGGTAACACAAACTGCGCAGCTGTCTATTAAAATGGCCTGTTTTTGATTGGTAGTGATTGAATCAAAATAACTCAGATTTTGTATTATTTCAAAATATTTAAACAGACTTCGAAAAGATATACGTATGCCCAGTGTGTGTAAAGTTTTCTGGCAACTTTAAAGCTGGTGTAAGCAGTATTTTTTTTTCCATCATTGAGTGAATAAATTCACCACATTTTAGCATATTTTAATTAAAGCGGTCTAAGAAGAAACTAGCTTTATGCGCTTCTTGGTTCCATTTGGAGGATTTAGGCTTTTCTTCCTTCTAGTCGTTGAAAGGAGATTTTAGCCAATAATCAGTCTTTTCATCCATAGCAGGTGAGGCAGCATAAATAGCAAGGAATGTGAGAGGAGGACGTGATAGCACACAAGGTTAGACTGAGGGCTTTCACTCAGGAGAGTGGAATTTAAATCCCAGGTGAAGCAACAAAATGAATGTTACATTTTAGCTTCAGTATCTTTGCAAGTTTGAAGAACATGCTTGTCATGTAGGAGGGCCTTAGAGCAGAGAGGGCAGAGAAGGGAGCAGTGGGAGAAGAGCTGTATATTTTTAAATTCTGGCATGTTTTTGCTTGTTTTCTTGCCTTTTCTAGATTTCTACCTACTGCAGTTTCAACTGATATTCTTGGAACACTGTTTGCTAGTACATTTTCTGGCTTCTGAGTTACTTAAAGAGCACATGGGAAGCGACCTTCACTGAAAATGTATACTGTGAATTATTATAGAGTGCATGCTTGAGAAACCACTTAATAATCTACATTATACACTACATATTACAGAGACTCTCCTGTCTCCACAGGAAGCAAAGACTGTCAACTTGATACCAGCCCACTGAATCTTTGAGGTATAGCAGAGACTATATTCCACAACTATGATGAGAAGATTGTGATGATCAAAGGTTGTTAGCTTTTGTGCTGCTACATGACTTGTAAGTAAAACACTTTGGACAGGAAATGAATTCGCTGAACATTTGTGCTCATTACGATGAGGGTAAATTGTTAAGTGTGGCGTGGCTGCCTGTGGGCCAAAGCATGATGAGTACTTATGTGTTTTCTGGTTGGCAGCAGCTGTCTTCTTCCAATTAGATGCATTGTGTGCGCGCGTGGATGTGTGTATGTCGGTGTTTGTGCTCGCACTCATTTCCAAACAAATGCATCCCGGTTCCTCTTACCCCACGGGCACATGCTGCCTGCGCCTTGGCAACCCTCCTGACACTGTTCATACACAAACACACACATACACACTATCCTCACACTCACATCAGATCCCCCAATCTCCCTATACCCTGCCCCCACTAGGCCCCGAGTTGCTTTAGGGTAGACGAACACACACAAAGTCCCGCTCTCATCAATTCAGATTTAATACCATCTAAATATGGAACAAACTGTGGGGAGGAAGAAAGTGAAAAGGAACAGCACACAAGAAGGCTAAGCTGTTATTGAAAACTGAACAAATTAAAACAATAAGAGATTGATATTTCATGTCAGTTCAATAGTTCCCTTCTGATGTATTACAACAGATTTGAATTTTGCTTTGGTCAGAATCCCCCTTGTTCTGAAAACACCTTCTTTAAGTGGTTCTGTCTCATGCTCATTATCCATATTTCAGTCAGAGACACTTAGCTCAATGATTTATACATTTACAGCAAATGGCTATGAGGTCAGATTTGGCAGTAAAGGTTCTGTTGTCTGAGCTTACACATGGTGAATTCCAGCAGTGAGGAGGATTCTGCTGGGAAACAATCCTCTCTAATACAGTCACAAAATTTAAATCAGCAACAAAAAATACAACACGAGGAAGCAGTTGGACTAATGGAAGGAGCAGCAGCAAGCAGCGCTGGCATGACAGAGGTCATCTAACAGTAACAGAGTTTGACTAGGACTTGATGTTACACAGCTGACAATGACCCAAATAGATGGAGCAAATTAGCCAACATGAGTGCAGCTTTTATACTTAAACTTCTACCTACACATTTGCTCTAACAGGTAACAGGACACAGATTCATTAAGCTTGTTAACTGAAATCCTTCAGAGGAAAAACAATGCCATTCTGTGGTCTTATGTTTGAGAGCTTTTCCAAAAAATGCCAGATATGACTGCAGTGGTATTTCACCTGATATTGAAAAAAAGCCGTTTTACTCAACTTTAAGTGGAAAGAAAATTAGTTTTGAATCTGTAGTCAGTGATGTGCAAAGAGCTATTTGCAAGCTCTTATCTCATGCACTGTGTGCCAGGCCACTCAGTCGGGTTTTAGTCCACTTTATACGAACATAAAACACAACTAGAAATTAAGACAACTGGTCTAGATGAAGATCCCACTCTGACTGGCCAAAAAAAACAGTATCCATCCATCCCTGCCTGTTCTTAAAAGGTTCACAGGGGAGCTGGAGTCTAACCTAACAGACAGTGGACAGGACAAAACCCTGAACAGGCCTCCACTTAGTGACAGGGCTGACACGAAGAAAGAGACAAGCACTTGCATTCACACCTACGGGCAGAAAACTGGAGCACTCGGAAGCAACTCCACATAGAAAGTCCCTTGTCTTCTTCAAAAACATACAAAGTAAAAGAACAGTTCAGGCCACGGGAGATGTGTAGCAGCATTACATGTTCATCATTGTCTACGTGGAAGTGATGAATTGTAGCAGTACTGTAGTTTCTGCCACTTTCTTGTCGACAAAATACTTGATGCCCAACAGACTTCAATTTTAACCCCAGGAAAGAAATAATAGATGGATAGATAAACGCTCGAGTGCTTTGAGGTCCCATTGCCAGGCTGCCCTCTTAATCCCACAGCGAACCATGAGTTGAACAAAACTCACACAAGCAAACATGTGCACACTAGTAAGCACTAATAAGGCTTGTGTGCCAGTTTTGACAGCTGTGTTTGTGTGAAACCTTTGGGCGCCGAGACCTTAACCAGGCTGCCTGCCATTCTCTGCAGTTGGCTTGGCTCAAGCTGAAGCCACACACACGTACATAAATAATAAACACGCAGAAGCACTAATAGGAGCTCAAACAATGTGAAAATGGCCAGAGAAGGGATACATTTTTCAGGTGACCTCCTGTTTTCACCCTCGCATTAAAATTGTAGACAAACATGAAATGATGAGCTTTTCTTCCTCTTAAAACACTATCAGTTCTCGCTAAAAGAAAGCAGGGGAGCTCTGCAGCCACCAACCATCACCATCTCGCTGTGGCTGAGAGACCTGAAAATGACAGTCTGTTGGAAGGTCACAGCCTGTGCACTACATATCCAATTGAGCTTTTTGGCATGGCGATCTGCTATGATAATAGCTGCCCAGAGGGGGGAACTGGCTGGATGGATGGAGCTGTTTTAATCTCAGAGTGGCAGACCTCTATGACCTTGTCAGGAGGTGTCCTAGGTCTGGGTGACTGACGAGACTCCCCACAGGCATGGCACATAGCAGGGAACGCGCCTCGCCTCTGATGCAGTGGAGACTAGCGGGAACAGAAAGATGAGACAAAGGGCGCACAGAGCTCACTTATGAGGCTCAGATGTGAGGGAAGTCTGGAGTGGCTGCAGAGAGATGCAGGATGAGACTGGTATATTTCAGAAATAGGAAGGGAAATATAAAGAAAAGTAGTTATTTGTATGCCGCTGTTCTTTTGGTAGGCCGACCTTTATTCACAAACAGAACTCATTTCTCAGCAGCAGGTGCTTCAAAACAGAGAGGCTCACAGATAAAAGTGGGAGATAGGAGTGTAGCATCTGGGTACATAAAATAACCAACCATGCTATACTGACAAATAGAAACTGTGGTGAAACCTGTGTAGTAAAACACACTACGAACAGAGGAGCAGTAAATTTTGCTTAATTTGCCTTCAGCTGCCTGTAAACACAAGTTGACAGTAGTTGTTGCCACACATTGATGAGCAAGTTCCAAATTTTTCAAACCAGCCTTCTGAGCCTATATGATTTGAGTGTTTTTTGTTGAGTATTGCTTTACCTGCAACCTAATGAGCAATCACAGCAAGGAATCAATCTGTAGCAAAGAAATGTTTTAGAAAGAAGGATGAGCAAAAAGTCTTTTTCAGCATTTTTAGTCGTTTTCTTTTTACATACTCCATATATAGAAACCAACTAGCATTATGTTGACAGAAGAACAATATTTTCTAATTTACCTATTCTACATTTACAGCACACATACATACAGGATTCTTACTTCTGAATTTTATTTTTAACCAAAGAACTGTGAACTTGCAACACAAAAGCCATGACATTCTCAACCCCCAGAAAGCCAGCATATTCATGACGAGCATGAGGAATGTCTGCTTGGTAACCTGGCAACTCTCAGCAAGCATAGTGACAAAAATGAATCAGCTAAACAAACAATGATTGTCCTTCTGCACACTCAGAATGTGCATATTCAAGAGATTGGGTCATGCTTAACTTGCGAAAGTGCCACGTAAACAATGTCAATTTCACTCCTGAGATGATATTATTTGTGGTTTGGCCCAAGGCTATTTCTTCATAAAATTAGTGAGGGGAGCGCAAGATGGATGGTGGGGTCAGTTATTAAAAATATGACTGATGGTTGTGGTATATAATAGCACAGGTTGCCTACAGAGCAACACATCACATTCTCTGGCCATTAATGTAATGTCATTCACACACTTCACTGACCATCGAGATGCTGAATCTGTAAAGATCTTCACATTTCTGAGCAGAAAAAATGGTCAACAAATACAAAAAAACCAGCCCTGAGACTCATGTCTGTTCTCATCAGGCATTCAGGAACTGGCTACTGTGCTGGCTGTGTTGTATTTGTCTCCTGGCACAGCTGTTGCACCATGAAGCTGGCAGTTTGGAAGGTAGGTTGTGGGTGTTGATGCCGTGGCCCACCTGTGTCTATGTTGGCAGCCTGGTTTTGGCATACATTATGAGACACTTTTGCCTCTCACTGGGTCCATGTTTGACACTTTGAAAAAGCCTGCCTCAGCTGAGTCGACATACACGGCTGAAGTGAGGAGAGGGAACGAGAGAAAAACAACAGGGGAGCAACCGGTCTATCTGTTTACATGGCTTTAATAAAGGTCAATAATAATTGCAACCTGGATGTGATGTCATGCTGCAAGTAGTTTTTCCACACAACAGCAGAGCACAGTCATAGAAGCTAACTACTTTGCTTTAGAGTTGGAGTACAGCTCACTGTGACATCTTTCTTGTCCAATTACTCCACTGCAAAAATTAAACTGAATTGCTGTCAAATAACTGCAAAAAACAGCCAACACTTTGTTTAGTTGACGCATTTTATCTGATTTGCTGCACAATCACTTGTGGCACTAACTTCTGGCAAACACGTTCCACTTTTTGTAAGTGCTTCATAGTAAAGGCCTCACTGTCTTCTGGTAGTTGAATACTTACTATGAACTAATAGAAGCTCATTTGCATCAGCAGTAACAATACATAAAGAACCTGATATTAAGATACAATTAAAAACAATAATGCGGCATTGCATACATGAATCATTTATATGCATCCTCTTAATGGACGTTTTGATCCAGCACATGAACGGCAGACTCCGTCATGAAGTACATTAAATGGATTTGCTGAGAAAAATGCAGACTATAAATGATTTTGACATCATGAAAATGTCAAGCATCACAACTTAAAAAAAAATTAAGTTCACACCAACACAAGGGATGTACGGCAAAGGAATGCAAAGTACAAAGACATAAAGAGGGTTAATGGTGTAGCTCTAACCAAGCCAATAATCAAAATTTGCAAACCTTTCCCAAATGACAGCACAACCCGTTTCAGAGCCTTTTAGAGGAAAATTAGGGTTACATGACAAAAAAACATTATTTCTAAGCAGCATACCACATGTATTATCCCCCTTGTCAAGCACGATAGTAATTTAGATTTAGCGATTGCCTTTCTGAGAAAGGTAGTCATCTACCATAACTCAATAATTACTACTAATTACTGAAATCTGAACGCAATCAATTAATGTTAGTCCCAGTGTAGAGGTTTGGCTTAACACGTGCTTACATGATTGACTCGGGCCAACAAACAAAAGGAAATCCATTTCACATAACTACCAACAATGCAGCAGCTCTAGTGATTTAATGTGATGTTACTGCATATAATGTTGAGATAATTATATGCTATGCTGTCCTTCACATATTGTGGCATGCAATTTTTCTTGGCATTCTTAAACAATTACATGAGCACTGAACAAATCATAATTGGTAATGAATAATGAGGAATCAAGTCAAAAACGGCTGCTGAATGTTAATCTGATCCAGGTGCTTAACTTCACCTACACATTCACTTATGTCTAATCCACGTGTTTGCAGAAAAAGAACAAGAGTAGGCAGCTGCAGCTTTTATCAGCTCTTTGAAAGTGACTCAGCTTGTTAGAGGGGGAGAGGAAAACATTGGTTGGGTACAGGCTTAAAAAGTATACATTTCAAATTAATGCTGATGTGGAAAGTATGGCTGTTGTCCTCTGAAAGCAGTAGGACATCTTGATTTAAAGAGAGGTATAATTCTATAGATGAAGAGATTTAAAGATTACATTTTCAGCCACAAGCCATTTTTGTTCCTACCAATTTAATCCTTTTCAGTCTCAAGGGCAAGTGTAACATAAACTGTGTGACAAGCAGGACCCCACTGTGGGCAGGTTGTAGGGTCAAAAAAAAACCTCATTCACACCTGAGCAATTAAGTCTGTGGGAGCAACATGGGTGGGATGAAAATAGCACAGTGACAAGGGTGAGAGTCCAAACTGCAATTAAACTCATGCTGCACCTCCTGTGAAAGGCCAGTCTGAACCACATGATGTCCACCATTTAGTTCTAATGATAGGGGACATTTAAAAGCTGTCCAAGTCCCAAACTCGCAGACAAGGCACACACTCATCCACGCAACAATAGTCACAAATATACAGCATAGTTTAATAGTTATCACCAGATAATTTAACACCTAATAAAAATGTGATCACAAATTCAACCAAATGAGCTGAACATGTAAAAAAAATGATCATTACTATTATTACAGCAAAGAAAATGCACCTGTGCTTGTAAGAAAAATATTGAGTCAAGTATTAAGTTGTTTCACCCTAGCAGGTGCAACAAATTGTTGAGTTTGTTGTTGAAGGTTGAGCAAGGCATCAATCAGAAGAAATTTGTATGCACAACCTGGAGAAAAGCTCTATTTATGTGGAAATGACTGTGTGGGTGGAGCACCAGCTGTTACAGGCTCTCCTTTTTTTGGCACCGCTAACATAATGCTGCTCACCTCCAGTGACTTAAGGACAATGCGGCATATGACACATGTCAAAACACATACACCCACTGTTTTCTGTGCCTTTACACTGCCAGCAAGCTGATACGAGTCATTGCAGGATGACGCACGTTAAGTTGGTAGGATGTGACACTGCCCCATGGTAAAGTGAGGGCAGCCCGTCTGTTAGCACCAAAGCAAAACAACGACATTGAATGATTTTGGAGGACCTTTTCTTACGTGACAGGCAAGGTGGAGCTATGTTGATCCATCATCCTGATTAAGAGACAATCATGCATTTGCCCCATGATGTTTTGACCACCTGTTTAGACCAGCTCAACTCTGCAGTTCTTGTCTGTGTCAGTCTCACACTTGTCATCTGTTTCCCCCCTCTGCCCTTGTGTCTTTGTCCTTTTCTTCAAGGATCTCACAGGGAGTTGATGAAGCTTAAAGATTGTGAGGACAACCCCGCCCTCAGTCTCGTCTGGCACAGTACGCCATCCGCTCCTCCATTCAGGCCACCTGACTTTCATTAATCTAAAAGACACCAACACACCCCAGTTTTCAGCTGAAATTATTCAGTAATCTGTTGAATCATTTGAAGACAAACGCAGTAGTAGACACATGCAGCAGAGCAGTTCGCTTCAAAATGCAAATGAGAAAGCACAGGTATAACCATCATGATATATATTCAGCTGCAACAACATGCACTGATCGAGGCCATCCATCAGCATGTGACTCATACATAAACATTGGATGAGAATGGAAGCACGGTCAATTTTGTTGAACAGGAAAAGCCTTCATGTTCATGCAAACATGTGGCACAGCTCCATATCTGTACATCATGCACACGTCACTAATGAGCAACAGCAGAACACCCAACTCTGCATGCATCGTTCAGTGCTTTGCTTCCAAATTCCATTCGTTCTGCTCAAGGTTAATTGTTTTCTAGGACGGACGCAAATGGCTTGTAAGTAGCATGTTCATGCAGCTGTTGGTACGTTTGTGCGTCCCTATGTGTGCATCTGTGTGTGTGTACCATTGTCAGAACGAATCAGGATCACAATTAATGTCAAATCGTAAATAAATAGGCGTGCACATGTTTACCCACCTCTTGTGAATATATACACAGCGACAAACACACACAAATGCAATCTGTAAGTAAACGCTCAGCTGTTTTTTCGCATGAATAAACAATCAGTCAATGTCAATCAGTCAAACAGAGATACACAAATGGGCACAAACAGGCAGAAAAAAAACATATGCTCAAATTACTGTCAGAGATTATCCAACACGAGAATGTTGAGGAATAAATTATGAGGGGGCAGTTTGTACACTATCATGCTAACCTGTTAAGTAACATCTGGCAATGCTTAAATGTATTCTAGTAACTAATATAAAATCTGGACATAAAACTTTGTTGATAACTAAGACATTCATATTGAATATTTGACTTAAGCAAAGGCTGGATAAGGGGCTGTAAAATAACAGATAAGTGCCATCAATGTGTTCTAATGTTCTGAGCCAGGAAGACACTACAGATTTTCTTGTACACAGTCTTAACTCACACTCATTATATTTCGTCTCTCTGTACAGCCAAAATCTACCTTTTTTATGATCACACTGCCACTGGTCGACATGTTTCTCTGGGTCACACTGAATAGAACCACAGCATACCACATTTACACCAGATACCATTATCCCTAACAACCGCTTAAAGTGTAATGAAGAAGGACATGTTGCCTTTTCCATTGTATGGGAGGTAAGAAGAAGCTCCAAGTGTTCTGGAAAGAGCTTTCTGAGTTGATTTCCAAACTACCTCTGCATTAGCTAAATTATGTTTACAAAATTCAGTCTATATCCTCAAGATTTTCCAGTAAACTAATTATGTAAACAAATCCTTTTCATTCTGTGAGGGCATTCAAAGACTCAAGTCTAGACACGGATTAAGGAGTCCTCAGTTTGGTCAAGTAAAAAGAGCAAGAAAGCTATGAAAGTGTATCAACTCAAGGATTACAGTTTAGTCAAGTAATCAATTAGTCCAATGACTAAAAATGAACAGGAATTATAATGATAATACAATAATCTTTTTGGTCATATATTAGCTCAGTTTAATATGATGCTTTCCTTTGCTTAATAGTAAATTGAATAGCTGGGGCTTTGCAAAAGAAAAATAGGCATTTCAGACATCAGTTCTTATATTTTGTAGACAAAACAATGACTCACTCATGTAAATAATAAAAATGGAATAAAAAAATAAATATTACTTTCAGTCCTAGAAAGGACTCTTTATCTTAGAAACATTTGTTGATGAAATTTACAAGAAAATTTCCTCAGTTGACATTGAGATGTAGCATTTTGAAAATCTCCATTCATCCACCATTAACTTTCGAATCAACCAGCTTGAGACATGTTAAAGATTAATATGCAGAAATGAAAAACTTGTATACTGCAGGAAATTAAAAAGATCTACAGAACTGCTACACACCCTGAGGACAACTGTACAGTTTGCGGGAGAAGAAAATCATGTTTAACAATGAAAATCTCCAATAACTAACAGTCCGACATGCGAATCCATGTTTATTTCAGCTCTAAGTTATCTAAACTTTTCCTCAGTTAGTTTATAACCTTTTGGCATTACATTATAATGAGAAAATAAAGATGTTTATGGTGTTTCCAGAATAGTCACACATACTGTGCCTGCGTCTTCCCTGAAGAACAAGATGACATACAGAAAGGTAAAAAACACAATGTGCTGAACCCCAGTGTAGAAGATACAAACTAAAGTGTAAAAATAACTCTGTTTGCAACATTACACTTGCACATCGCATTTGTTCTGCTGAAGGTTAATTGCAATCCGGGGCAGACACCACTGGTTTTGTAACAGTGCGTATACTTGCAGGTAGTTAGTGTGAGTCTGGGGGTGTGTATGCCTGTCACACTAAATCAGCATCACAATTAATATCCAATTGCAACTAAAACTGACATCTGAGTGTATGTCCTTTTCTTGTGCGTCCACACACACTCCACACACACACAAACATTCAGTTGACCATCAGCACTGCTGCCTGAAGCAATTATTAAGGTTGTTATGGCCCGGTTGTGACTGGCACAGGGGAGCTCATGTTTGGAGACTTCATCGACAGGTGAACTCTTTATTATTTTGACTGTTGGGTACCCGAGTCAAGCCAGTAAACACACAAGGCACACACACACAGGCGAGCACGCACACTCACACCGGCCCAGACAGCCAGGCCTGACCTGACAGACGCCTACCCTCTGGTTCCCTGCCAGGTCAGACTCGTTAACTGTATTCCACAGCCATTTAGAGCCACTTAGTCGAGGAAACAGCTCACTCTCTCCCCATCTCTCCTGTACCACACTCTGCACGGACTCCATCAGTCTATTGCTCTCTCTACCACTCTTGTTTATGAGTTTTTTTTTCATCCCTAGTCCCCCTCCCTCCACCATGCGTTTCTCCCTCATTGACTGGCTTCTGGCCATTTAGCAAAGCCTATTAGGGCCCACTGTCTTTCGAGAGCAATGGCCAGTCAAACCAGTTCCTAATCAGAGTGCAGGGAATTCATCACAATCTTTAGGGAAGCGGGGTGCTTGTTTTTCCCCCCCCTCACACTGTTGAAGAGGCAAAAACGCACACAGCTCAACTAAACAGCTCCGCAGAGAGGGAACGATACAGCAGTAAATTGCCGACTTTCAGGCCATTAAACTCACACAATCCTAAATATACAACTGTCACACTCCCACAGCTGGCAATCAATCACATTTAAGCTGCTAGAGGATTATAAGCAATTGTTCCTGAATTGCTTAATGATATGCAGGTCATACAGGGATGAATTAGCATATGTGAGCGTGGCTGTCAAAACTAAGCTGCATTTTGTCATTGCTAGCTGCCACATCTGGCACGCGGACACTTAAATTGATTTGATCATGCCAATCAGTGAGGCAGGCAGTCAGTCGGTCATTTAGGCAGATAAACTGCTGTGAAGCCAGTTGGAAATCAGGTCAGCCAAGTGCCAAGCGAGCAAAGTCAGGAATATGTGAAGAAGACATCAAAGTGCCACAAAGCCAATGCAAAAAGTAAATAATAAAGAAAGAAAAACAGCAAAAACAAGCAGGAAGTTAGCATTTTAATCAAACAGTCAGTCATGTCCTTATTCAGCCATTCAGACATACATTTAATCAACCAAAACTGCCAATAATCAGGCTCCCCTGAACTTTTTATTGCCGCTACATATTCTGAATTCAGTAGCAGCCTTGAAAGTTTGACAAATGGTGGAATTAAAACTTAAATGTGGCCAAATGCTCAATAAAAGTGGGGATGACAAGGCCGTTTGTCTTGGTTTTAATTACAGGATGCTCAATTACTTTTCATTACTAATGTAATTTGTCCTCTAATTCAGCTAAATGAGCTCAGGGATGGAAACCTTTTTATTTAATTGTCTACAAAACAGAGGAACTTTGAGATTTTTGGGACCAGTTGAGCACATGAAGCAGAGATCATTTGTCTTGTATTGGTTTATGTGAAGACATTTGTTAAAAATCGATTTGGCCACTTGTATGATAAGTTATTGAGATGTGCAATTTTTCATGAACAGCCTACTGGAAAGTCAACTGACTCATTCAGACTTAATCATTTACCAGGTGAACAGAAAACAGTTCATAAGCAGCATTCAGGCTGTGACCTCATCCTTCCCCCACAAGGTGTAAACCAAACTCAGTGCTGCGACACACTGATAATATTAAACTTTCCTCCAAAATTAGTTATTGCACAGTATATACTATCAGGAACAAACACCCACCACACTGGGGGTATTCCCAATCAGGATGCCTCCAGACATTGTGAAAAACATCTAGTGAAATGAGATATGCAGCAGACCCTGTATGAATTACGCCTGAATTCTAATAATTTTAGGCCTGTTTTCTGCCATATCACTTGTTTACTGATGCACAGTTTGGGGGAAGGTCACAATGTCTGATTAACTGTCTGAACTATCTGCTTCTTGGGCCATCGGTTAAATTCTAACTTGGAAATTCTGGTAAGCTATCTCTTCATGGTTTAATTTTGCACATAGCTGCTGTCAAAACATCTATTTGAAATTTAAGTTTTTGTATTACTGAAGTGGTGTTTTGCCTGTGGTGGTGAAAAGTCCAATCTAGATTGCTGTGATATGCTGCAAATCATGCCATCTGCATCTTTCAGCAATCCTCAACTCTCAACTCTAACTTTCCTATCATAGTAGAGCTGCACAAACTGAAACTCCATTCCACCGTTTTTATTCCACTATTGCTGTGGTTATCTTTACTGAAATTGTCTATGTAAAGAACTATTGACGTGTGAGCGTATATGTCCCAGGTTCAGGTCGAGCAGATAGACGTGTACAGCTTAAGACACATCACTGAAACAAATTACATGTCTAACCATGTCATAATTTGTGGCTTGGAGGAGACAGTTTCACATTATAAAATTTTATGTAACTTGCGCAGCAGACTCCCATTAAAGTAAGTCTGGCATTGAACGTAAATGAGCGTTATGTTGTGAAATAAATTATAGATAGCTGTCACATAATGCAGCTGCACTTGATTTAACATATTTGGTAATGCTAAGCTGAAACTAAAGAGCATGAGGCAAATGTGGGCAGACTGAGACTCCCATAAAGCAAATCTTGCATTAAAGTAATCAGTGTGCCGCCTGTGTGTATCCTTACATCCTTCAAGCAAGAATACATCATCTGCATCTGAACTTTTGTGCAGGAAAACCTCCAATAAAAAAAAATATCGGCAACAACCAAGGAGCAAATAAGCTATGCAAAAACAACTCAGTTCAGTGTTGCAATTAAAAAGCAAAAGCTGAAAGAACCATGTCAAGCCATATTCACAGCAGGCATGTAGGGACGTCAGAGCAGAAGAAGCACAGGTGTAATTAGCGATATTAATTAAGGCCGCGTTATGTTATCAACCAGCTTCAGTGTAAAACAGTAAAATGGGCCTCCTTACCTGAGCCTTAAATAAAACAACATTTCTGCACTGAAAGCATCACAAAAAGCAGACATAAGTAGCCAGAGAAATCCAACACAGCAGTTGATAAACCTTAGCCTAAGTAGCAAACACTTACTCTAGCCTGGATGAAGGGGTGTGTCATGTCTGTGTCCTCTCTGGGAAGAAGAAATCCATCTTTGGGTTAAATTTCAATGCAGAAATGTGCCTAAAAACTCTGCTTCCAGCTTTCAGTGTTTGTTAGAGGATGACAGGGAGCAGTTTAAGGACTCACAAACTTCAACTAGTTAACTAAGTAGCTTGGAAACAGCATGCCGTGAGATGAAAATCACCGGCGGCTTAATTGGCTCGTGACGCTTCCAGGTGTGTCTGATAAGGTCACGTGTGCAGAGGCGCGGCTGACCAATGGGAGGCGCTGCGGCGCAAAGTGGTTTGTTTTACATATTTACTTTCACGCTAATTATTATTCCTTGTTTTAAAATATGCAGCGCACTCAATAACGTTACATATATATCATTATTATTGATGGAATGACGCTGTTGGAGTTCCCTGTCTTTAAGCAGCTCTTCTGGGGTACAGATCGACCAATATCTGCAGTAGTCATGTAAATTTACCCAGCAAGCATCCTCCAATCTGACGTTATAATGTCGATTATTTCATTTCCCCCAGCATAATCAATCAGCAGCACTGTAGTGGCTCCACTTTATTGATAATGATGACCCAAGACAGGGGAGCTCCAACAAAATCCCACATCCAAAATCCATTTAATACCGATACTGCAATGTTTGCATGCCTAGAACAAATTCTGCAAAAAAATAAATAATACATTTATTACATTTTTAAAGATCGATTTCTTACAGTGCATCAATGTCCCATAAACATTTAATTGCCAAATATGAATGATATACAGATAATTTCATAATTAGTTCTCAACAATATGATTTGTAAACACCAATAGTAATCTTGTTAATTATAAATGATCAAGATTAAAAACCTGGTGTCAAGCAGGTTCATTCAAACATTAAACTGGTGCTGGTCCATATGTATTTATGTAATATCATTATGGAGTGTTATGTGTTCAGTATGTGGGTGTTTAAATGCCTGCATTTTTATTTTAATTGCCCACATCAAATAAACAATCGAATTCATGAAGAGCTTTTGACAGCTGAACTGCAATTATTTGTGTTTGTTTGCCTCCAACTCACAGGTTTTCTCCATTTCTCACCTTTATATGTAGCTCAGTAGATTGCTTAATTGTTGTAGAGAAAATAGTGTGTTTGTTTTAAACCTACTTGAAGGTCACGAAAGATTAGTTGTAACAGATGGATGTAATGAATTAAACATCCAGTATGGAGGATTTAGGGGGCTCTATGAGCAAAAATAAAATATAATATTCCTAATTATGTTTGTATTAGTATATAATCACCTCAAAATAAGGTTTGTATTTTTTTATTAGCGTAGAGTGAACTTCCACCATGTTGCCCTGCCTTGTTTTTACAGTACCTCAGAACAGACAAACCAAATACTGACTGTATCGAGGGCCTTTTTTTTTTTACATTTTTCACATTTTTAGCAGCCACCATAGTTCTCTAAATAATTAAAAACTGCTAAATAGCCTATAGGTGCTCTTAGATTACCCAGAAAGTTAATGTGAAGTCTTTGTGCTGCTGCATTAAGACAATCAAATTGAGTAAAATACACCATTAGGAGATGAAAGTCTCGTAAAATTAATCGCGAAAAACAGCTGGTGGGTTTATCTCATTTTGCAGAGCATCAGAACACTGAAATAGCTTCTTAATTTCTTATTTTTCAGCTACTGTCTCCCTTATCAGCTGATCCATTCAAACATCCTAGATATAGATAAATATCACCTGCACAATTGCTGTGTTTTTTGCACCCTTAGAAATGGATTGAAGAGATGAAATGTTGCCCTTTTTTTCTGGATCAGTAAAATAAAACCTTCACAGTGCAGCTGTTTAATCATTTAAGGGGGTGCAGGCTTGTGTGATACTTTATTGATTACTTATCTTTTTTTCCTTACCACTTGTTGCTTCCATCAAAAATAATCAGATGGGTTCGGTTACAAAACAACACCCTCTGCTGCTTATAAAGATTTATATGTATCCAGACTGTGATTCATTCCTTTAAGTGCAGCAGCAGGGTGGTAACAGAACTTGATTCCTCAGCCCATTGCGTTAAAGAGCTGACCCTCTGCTCAGTAAATAAGTGTATACATGCATCTCTCTATGTGGTCAAACAGCAAAGGCAGCTCTATGTGCAATATATACATACTGACTCATATGAATCAGTATTGGATGCTGGAAAACTTCCTACACATAAATGGATGCTGAGAAAGCTTTGCAGTTTTCCAAAGGGCACAGAGAGCAAAACATCCCACTAGGCTTATACGCTGAGCTGCTAAAACCCAGTATCAGTGTGATCAATAGAAAAGAGGAAAAAGGTCAAAATGGAAACTGAATAATTTTTTGCATGCTTTTATTTACTGTATATGTGCGTGTGCATGACTATATTCTAATCCCTGGAGTAGATCTGCTTGTGACTGTTTCATTTAGATGAAAATTACATTTTTCCAGCATGTGTAGCAATTAGCATATTTTTCATTTGCGAAGTAACTGTGCTCCTCAGGCAATTACATCAAGCTCCCCATTGTTTCACACATGGGATTATATTGCATTGATTTAGGCAAAAAATATTCAGTTTTAAGACACCACGACGCTCCAGAGGGGGTGTGTGATGTAACAGAAACGTGAACGGCGATGACGCAGGTGGGATGTGGGAGCATTAACTGTGTCAATGAAGCTATATCTCGTCTATTTTTAGTGTGGCTTTGAAATGCGAGGCTACAAAGACAAAAACAAAGCACAGCAACAACCCTACAGGCAAAGATTTTTATCTGAGGAGAACATCCAGACTGAATCAAGAGTGCTTTGCCAGATTTAACACACTCTGTCGTTGAGGAAGAAAAAGGGGAATGAATGGAATAACGATAGTGTGTTGAACTGGGTGTTACCAGCCTGCAGAGCCCAGAAAGTTGGCTCTGATGCTGCAGTGCGATAAACATGATGTAGCGGCCAGTAGGGGTCCCCACTCACTCAAGACATAGGGTAGCATTACTTCCCCCTTGTTTCCGGAAGTGGCCTTTAAATAGCTCCCGCTGCCTTCAGTCGGTCTCAACTCGGGCTGGCTGGAGGCAGGTAGGTGTTTTTAGTTCTCCCTCATTTTATGCTTTTTAAAGTCTGGTTTTAACTGGGGTTTTAACGGTTTTAGTGCAGAGATACTCCGGTGGCAGCTTTTCTCCCCTGGATCTGTGGTTTTAATCAACACGGTGAGATGGAAGTTTTAATTGTTTGTTTTTTTAGTACTGTTTACAATCGGTTTTGACATCCGTCTCTTTTAACCCAGAGATTTTAGCCTGCTACTGTTTTAGAGTGCTTTAAAGTGTTTTGGGGTTTTAGAATTTCAGTTGGCTTTTGATTAATTCAACTTGGTTACTTTAATTTGGTTTGTTCTAACCCTAATTTCTCTGCACCGTGTTTTATTTTATTGATGTCCCCGGGTGTTTAGCTTTTGGTTTAGTGGGTTTAGTTACACGGGGTGGCTTGGGAGGGAATTAGCCCGTATTTTTGTTTATTCACTTGGGGTCTTTGTTGTTTGGCGTGTGTGTGTGTGTTGGTAGCACTTTCTGTTTTGTTTGCGGTGGGGCGATTCCTTCTCAACCATCCTTGTTGGTCTTTTGTTAATGTTAATATCCTTTTTTTTTAGGTTCTGTTCACGCCCAGGGTCTACCAGGTTGTAATTGTATTTTATTCTGTATTTGGCCATTTTTATAATTATCTGGAATAAATCTTATTTAGCTAATAAATTAATTTTAACATTACATTTTGATTGCTGCTCCATTTTAATATTTTAAATAAATTTTATTACACATTTTTAAGCCTTGTCTCTGCCTTGTTTTTACAATACTTACCTGTGTGTCTTATTTTAAGCTGGTGGTTCTTTTATGGGTTTTTAAAATACTTTTCACCAGTTTATTCTTACGTACCTCGGGTCACAATGAGCACACAGTGAATTCACCTGCATATAAGTTTAACATCTAAGGTTCTGGTTCCCAGCCTTTTTGTTTTGAGAATCTTTATACTCGACCAAAAAGTGATGTTCTTGTCTGATTTTTGCTTCATTTTGGTATTCAAGATGGACAGATTTTTAAATTTTCCAGTGTTTCAGCAAGTCATATGTAAATATTTCAGCAAATATATGGAAAACTAAACATAATTCTGTGTTGCAGGAAGTTTTTTTTTTTTTTTTTTTTTTTAATCATCTTTTGGAATTCAAGTGTATTCTTCACTAGTATCCTGGGTCCTCAGACTGGTCAGTCACAGTATGTTAGACGTCATAGCAAGAAGCACTGTGGTCCCTCAAGAGGCAGTCCTGTCTTCTTTCCTGCTTCCTTCCACACCTAAGACTTCAGATATAACACTTAGTTCTTGGATGACTGCTATTGTGAGGCGTATCAGAAGAGACCTGGGTATATCGAGCAGTACGGGCTCAACCACCTGCACCTCGACATCACTAGGAAAAAGAAGTCAGGGATGGAGTTCAGGAGAAGGAGGGAAGGAAATACTCCCCATGTCACCGGCTTTCATCAAAAGGAAGACTAAAAATACCTGGAAATCCACCTGGGAGACCTGCACCTCACCCTCTTTAAGCCTCTCTGGATGAACTCGGGAGCAACTTTAGCAACAGATTGATACCATTAAAGAGCAACACTGAACGCCACAGGAGATCTTCCCTTCCAGTCGCCATCAGTCTGTGCAGCTCCTCTCTCACCGCTGGACACTGACAGGGATTATTATCTTGCACGGTCATCATGTACCTCAAACTCAACGCTGTGCTGTTAAGTCCTTCGTCCTGCTGGTTTTATCATATCCGCTACTAGCTGCGCGGTGCACCTCTTAACGTAATGCAGCTCCCCCCATTCATAGTTAATAATTCTTCTTGAAATTTGTAATATTTCACAGCGCAGAGCACACCATCCGCTGAGGGGTGAATATAATTGTTTCGTGAATGTGAAATATGTGAAAAGTGATAAGAGGGTGGGAATGGTGGGAATAAGGATGATGCAGGGAGGGAAAGGCCTTGTGAAGGATTTACCATGGCTTCTGAGGTCGACAGACCCTGAGGGCATCCTAAGAGAGAGGAGAGAGAGAAAAGGGGGCATTGAAATTAGAACAAACAGGTATGCTGGACAGAAGTGTGGTCTTGCTCGCTGCAGCTAAATTATTTTTTATGTAGTAACACTGATTACATTTCTGTAGAAGGTTTTTTTTGGTTAGGATATATAAGAGTCTGTGGTAATCAGTACCTTGCATTGCCATTCTACGGTAAAGTATTGATAGTTCATACACATAGAGACACTGTACACTCTAAATAAATAGCATGTAACACACACTTCTGCAACAACAAGTTAATGAGGTCCATGATGCTGCTTGTGTAATGTCCCACTGTTCCTGAAGGGCTCTGTGAAGTAAGCAGGCATTTTGAGGGACAGGATCACATAATGTCACATCCATGCACATCAATCCAGAGCATCAAGTGGCAGATTTTTTGTTGTACCATGCTGTCTAAAATGATTTCTTAGATGACGAATGGTAGAGTTCAAGTGCTGGGATACGACCCTAACTGACATGACAACCTCCAGCAGCCGACAGGCTGCTCTTGTCTTTCTCTTGTCATCTGTAGCATTGTGTCAGTACAATAAAGCTGCCTTTTATAGTCCCTTAAAAGTCACACCTGATGCTGTGGATTAACTTAATGGTTCAGAACTTGTCACCTGTTGAACAACTTCAAAAAATCGTGCTTAACTGGTTAAATTCAACCCTCTTCTAACTAAAACCACTGAACTTAGATATTTAACTTTTTTCTGTAAGTCGGTAAAGAAGGCTGTTTGCATGCTGTGCTTGTATTGTTGTTCCGTGTATGTATACAGAGCATCTTTGGCACTAAACTCTCCTTTGAGATCAATCTCATCCCTTTACGGGGATTCTGACTCTAGGCTTGAGGAACCACAGATATAACTAGACAGTAAAATCCCTAAGGCCGTATTGTTATTTGGATTGATTTGGACATGGGTAATGCAACCAAATCAAGCTTCAGTGCATTAGATAAAGAAAAAATTTTACACGCAAAGTACAGAGTGATGGATCATATTCGTGTGATCTTTCTCAGGAACTTAATCTACACATGAATGTTCCAATCATCATTTACCTTAAGCAAAAAAGGATGTATAATAAAAGTAAATGAGTTTATCAGACAATTATAAGGGCATTAAATGGTGCAATGTCAAAACAAATAACAATATATATCGCCATGAGAATAAAGATCTAGAAAATTACCAAAGAGATGTGTGCTGTTTTCAGTTTCCCTTATTTAATTACTGGAATCTTAGATGAGATACTGGAGTAAAATCTATCCCTTAAACACTATAAAGTCCCAGACAAGTACTTTTTTTTCCTTTATGACTATGACTTTGTCCCCCTACTGAACAGGTCTTTGGTGGCAAAGCAACTCAACAGTTTTTTTTAAAAAGGAGGCCAGAGTCATCTTCTCCACAAGGTGCTAGGATTGAAACCAGAAAACACACACACATCAGACCAAAGTGAATGAAGCAACGCACTTACTGCTCCCTCTAAGCTGCGCGCTTGCGCAATCGCGCACTGCTGACACGGTCTCCGCGCACAGAAAATCTGCTGCGCACAACAAAAAAAAAAAATCCAACCTAAATTGTAAATGAAATACACACGTAACAATTCATTCTGTGCTATTTTTTCAATGTGAGTCAGTGAGTGACCGGTGACTGGCTGCTGCAGCCAATGATGCGATTCACATACGTATTTACCATAGACTGCACATAATGGTATTTACGCAGCTAATCAACGTCAGGCGTCCTTATGTGCAGCCACCGTTGTTCTCATAGATATGAATGAGTAGATAGGACACGCCCCTTTGAGCTGCTTGCTACTGCGAGGCTAAGCTAGTGGGGGCACAGTTTCAGTGCATTCCGTTGATGTAGACGGCGTGAAAACGTAAACAACAAGTATGCCGGCTCACTGTGCTGCATACATTTACACACTGCGTCGTACGATTGAGACAAGGAAACTTGGAATGGCTTTTCATAGGTAAGAATAGTTTTTGGCTCTTTTTTCATTATGAAATCTTGTTGAGAGCTTCCAGTCTATGAGAGCTAACAAGTTAGCCACTAGCAAAACGCTAAGGCGAGCTAGCAGTTTGACAACCAAATACCAGACGATTAATAGTAGCTGTAGTATAGTTGTACAAGCAGTAGTAGTGATACTAAAAGTACAAGCAGCAGTAGTAGTATAAACAGCTGTTAGAGTCGTAGAAGTAGTATCAGCATTTGTAATAGTATTACAAGTTGTAGTAGCAGTGCCAGTATCAGCAGCAGTAGTTCAATCAATCAAATCAATCAAAAATTTATTTGTAGAGCACTTTCCAACAACATAGAAGAAGACCAAAGTGCTTTCCAGACAGAATAATAAACAAAACAATGCAGTTTTTGATTACTATAAAACCCATAAAAACACAAAACTAAGAAAAGCATAAAACCATAAAACCATAAAAACCATAAAACAGTCCTAAGATTCGAAAGCACGTCTAAATAAATAGGTTTTCAATCTAGATTTAAAAACCTGCAGGTTGGTAATAACGCGGAGCTCGAGTGGGAGTGCATTCCGGAGTCTTGGGGTGGCTACAGCAAAGCATCGATCACCCCACTGCTTATACCGGGACCTGGGCACGTCCAGCACCATCTGCGTGGACGACCGGAGGGCTCTACTGGGGCGGTGGATGGTTAAAAGCTCTGATACGTATAAAGGAGCAAGGCCATGAAGGACTTTAAAAACAAATGTTAAAATTTTAAACTCAATATGATGATGGACCGGGAGCCAATGGAGGGCGGAGAGGATGGGGGTGATGTGAGTGTGTCTGGATGTGCGGGTTAACAGACGGGCAGCTGCATTCTGAACCAGTTGTAGTCGACGGAGTGACGATTGTGTGACACCAAAATAGAGAGCATTACAATAATCGATACAAGAACTGATAAAAGCATGAATGGCCTAGTAGTTAGTGTACTACCACTACTACTAGTAGTAGTCACATTGCTATTACTACCACCAATACTACCAATAGTAGTTGTAAAGCCTAACTCATGTATATCCAGATTACTATCTATGTTCTTCCTCCAAACCCATTTTATGATTGGGATTACAGGCAGTTCTTTAGGACTGCTCTCAAATAATTGAAATGTTACTAAACAAGGTTATACTTATCAAATTAAATAGCTCTGGTCTCCAGTATATTGGGGAATTCGGTTCTTTGTACTTAATTTATTAGCATGATTTCTTTTTAATATGTCGTGTACAGACTTAATTACTTCTCTGTCTAATTTTCTTACTCCATGTAGGTTTCCCAGAGACTATGGGTTGAGGAGGAATTGGAAGTTTGTCAGCTTAGACCTGGTGTCATTCCATCAGTGTTAAACTTCCTGGCTCATCTTGGAAGAGAACGTGCCAGAAAGACCACGACCAAGCAGCCTTGAGATCTTAGGCAGCGTCTCCCTGAGGTGGGTGTCGACGGTGTTCACAGTCAGGTCTGTGGTAATCCTGTAAAAAAACAAAACAGAAAAAAATCTAGATTATAAATCAACATGTAACCAAAGCACTCTGTGTATAACGCCATAGTATAGGATGTAGTTCAGAAAATGTCAAAGTATAGTATGCTTTACTCAAGAATAACATAGTATGGCCTGTAGTTCATAGTACAGCATGTTGGCAAAAAAACCCCCATAGATTATTATGTGGTTCAAAAAGCGCAAAATGATAGGATGTTGCCTAAAATTGTCATGTATGATATGTGGTTCAAAAAATGTCATAGTGCAGTATATTGTCAAAATAGTATGTAATTCAAGAAAACATCAGAGTATAATATGTCATCTAAAAAATGCCATAGAATAATTTCATTGCACAAGTAAAAGTATAGTAACTTTTAAAACTGTTCGAATTCTTATGTGTTGCTAAAAAACAAAAAAAAACTAAAACAAAAAAACGTCACAGTAATATGTCAATTAAAAAAGCCTATAGTATAGCGTGTCGCCCAACAAACATCATAGTATAGGATGTCGCTCTAAAAACGTCACAGTATAGCCTTTAGTCCACAGCTGTCAGTAGGTGAGGAGCAACACAAAAACAGTCCAAACGCTGGTTTCCAGAGGGTTAGACGAGAATTTATTTGAAAGATTAAGTTTACAACAACACAACATGTGAGGGGGTTAAAAACAAATGGGTGTTAGTAAAATAAAAATAAATTAACAGAACGAAAAGTGAACTTCACGTTGACATTGATGGGCATTCCAACCAGGAACAAAGTAAAAGATAATCAATACGAAAAAAAACTCTTCCTGTTCACCTCTTAAAACCCAAAAACACACTGCAGTAGCACCCTAAACCAGTGGTTCTTAACCTTGTTGGAGGTACTGAACCCCACCAGTTTTATATGCGCATTCACCGAACCCTTCTTTATTGAAAAATAAAATGATTTTTTTCAAATTCAAGACATAGTTTTATGTTTTACTGGTGCACAAAATGAACCGTGCATTGACATCACTTGTGTTCTTGTATTCCCCATCTCCATGCAGCTTAAGGAAGTGTTCCTTTAGTTTTGCTGGTGCTAGACTAGAATTGCTTAACTTGGCATTGCAAATCATGCAGATAGGACGCTGACTCCCATCACATTCCGTTATACATGTGAATCCATGTTATACATATTCGACCAACCACTTTCTTTTTTTGCTCAGCATAGTATGGATTAAAATATTAAGAAAGAAATCACACAACGTATCATCATGACAGTCACAAGTCGACTACTGAGCGCACCAAATTCGCTGCAGCACAGATTGGCCAAGCAATATAGCGTGATCACCTGCAGCCAGTGATGGCCAAGCAGGGCGTGTCATCACGAATCATAGGAGTCGGGTGTGTCTCTTGACCTCCGTCGAACCCCTGAGACTGACTCACCGAACCCCTAGGGTTCGATCGAACCCAGGTTAAGAACCACTGCCCTAAACTAAAACTACCAATGGGTTCCCTGTTTTCCTTTCTGAACAGTTCAAAGGTCCCTCTCTATCTCCCCACACATCCACCAACCACTGGAACACATCTCCAAAGTTCTGCCGGGCCAGCTCAGCTTCCCCTCAGAAGAAGTTCCACCACCTGCCAGATGAAGGAGCGTTTTGAGAGGCAGCTGGCATCGTGATTGGACTGTACTTTGGTCTGTTCCAATCCAGCTTCAGCTCCAGAGACGGCAGGCGGGACGAGTCAACGGAGGCCGGGTGGACGAAGGCATGCAGCTGAGTACAATCCAGAAAACAACAGAGGAGGAGTGCATCGGCCTAGAGCCAGAACAACCAGAGTAGCATCGTATGTCTCTTAGAAAACATCATAGTATAGCCTTTGGTATGAAAAAACGGCATCATATACATCGTATATTGTACAAATAACAAGTCAAAGCAAAGAGACATACATTGTAGAATTAAAAATTAAAAATAAATTAAAAATGGTGCTACTTTGGCTCTGAACCTTTATCTACCTGTGGTCGCTCTGTCTTCTGGAGTGATTTGATTGGTTATACTTAACGAATAAAACTCCTTTAACATCTGTAAACAAAACAAAAACGTATCAACAAAGTTTGTGTTCTTCTAAGTTTAACTCAAGATTTTAAATACTTTCATTTACTGCAAATGAATATCTACTCCAAATGTCTCACTAATAATCATTATCAGCCTTAAAAACCCACAAAACACCCCTCTATACTCGACCACACTTAGTACAGTCCGGTTCCCCCTTCTATAAATCTGCTTGGAATCTTCCACTTCCTGTTTGTCAAAGTGGCCTTCTACCTGGACAGGTTTTGTTGGAGCTCATGCAACAAACATTTTGGGTAACTGCACTTTAATATGGATGGATGACACTGAATTAGAGTCTGTTTTAATGAGACTGAGTTAAGATGTGTAGTTCTGTCATTAAATAGGAAATTATTTGTCAGAATTCACAGAGAAAAGTCTGAAATGTTTGCTAGGTTAGCGTCCCACATGTTCTTTGGCTCAGCTAAAGCTAACTCTCTCCAACTTCTGGATCTCTTGAGTTGCTTGTTGTTAAAATATCTTGCTAGAGGTGCTGAAGCTCAGAAAGTCTGAGATGTTTTTTTCAAAATAAGCTCATTCTCAAGTCTTATCTGAACTGTCCTCTTTTGTTTTAACTTTCCCTAAACTTAGGAGTTAATGACAGAGCAGCACAGACTCACTCTCATTTATGTAGAGCTTAAACTTCAGTGTCATTCATTGATGTTAAAGTGCAGTTTTTCAAATGTTTGTTGCACATGCTCCCGACCAAACCAGTCCAGGTGGAAGACGATGTGAAGAGAAAGCTCCAGAGGATGAATATCACACATTTATGTTGGAAATAAATGTCCCTTAATTAGACATTGTCATGCAAAGGTTGGATTTCCCTTTAATGATGTTCAAATCTTTGTTGAGTGTTTTATTGATGTTGGTTTCTAAATGGTTTCTGACACTCGGCCCCAAAGATTAAAACCTTCTTCGGCTCACAAGCTGCAACAATTCACACGCCTGATTCCTGCATCATGAATGTAAATCTTTTTGGTTTTTATGACAGTAAACTGAATATATTTGGGTTTGACATTTTATAAACCAGAACAAGAAATGAATTAGTGGAGAAAACAGTCAACAGATTAATGGTCAAAGAAAATGTATTTTCTAACATATATGGCTGAATTACTCCAACATTACAAGATACATACAATTTTTATTCAATTTTACTTATATAACGCCAATTACAGGTCAAATTGTCTCAAGATGCTTTATTTTTATATTTTTTTGTAATATTTAAAATATCACAAGGTAAGAAATTTAAACCTCTTGACTAATCCAATTTATTTAAGAGACTAATTGACAATTCAAACTTTCTCCACTAAAACTAATAAACATGAGGTCAAATAGAAGGAACAGTTTTAAATACTGCAGTCCCACGACGACAAGAATAAAGTTTCTCAACAAAAACTAAATCTGCTGGTGGATTCCATGAAAGTCCTAATAAATGATAATAAAGTGTGATACTAAAGGTTTGTGGTACTAAAAATGTGAAAGTAAAGATATCAAGTTGAACATCTGGATGGAGGTTGATAAAAGTTGACCTCCCTTCATTTCTCTGGAGCGACTCCATGGATTTTATGGATGGTGGTTAAAGACCTGCTCTTCTAGTGGTCTTCCTTCTAGTCGCTGTAAAAAGTCAGTCCATCTTGGCCGACTTCAACACCTCTTCATGACAACTTGTTCTGCCTCCGACCTGGTGGAAACTCGAGAAACTCGGGAAAACCCGTGGAGACTCAGATTTTCGAAAAACTCGTCGGGCGGGGGAAGGTGTGGTGGGTGGTGGGGGGTGGTGGGGGAGTAGAGGGGGGAGGCCGCCACCCACCTCCCCGCCTACTCTCCGCCCTGACTCCACCCAGACTCCGCCTTGGCTCCACCCATGTGGTCACTTCAGGAACTACGATGCCAAAGGGACGACGAATTTATTTCTTTTCATCTGATCTGTAGCTCAGTGAGTTAAGGATTCGCCTATGGAGCTGCAGGTCGCTGGTTCAAGACCAGACACTTCTTAAATTTTTTGAAAATCCTGACAAAGACAAAGAAAGAAAAAGGCCAGTGGCGGGTCTTGAACCTGCGACCTTCCAGTTGGTAGTCTGTCTTCTTTTCCCCTGAGCTACTCGCTCAGATACTAATTCTTCTTTTTTTTGCGCATTTATCATCTATTTTTTGTCGTGTTCGAGTTTTTTTTTTAACTTGAGTCTCGACTCGACCGTTTTTCTCAGGAGGTTGGACTTCAGCATTTGTGCTGGAGGGTGGAACCCTCAGTTCCAAGACTTTCCAAAGCCTCCACACCTCCCGAGTCCTCAGGACCTGAGCTTTCACACAGTCTGAGGGCTGAAATTTTCTAAGTCCCACAGTAGTTCTCTGTTAGATTGAACCTTCACACAGTCTGAGGGCTGAAATTTTCTTAGTCCCACAGTAGATCTGTTAGTTTGAACCTTCAGACAGTCCAAGGACTGAAATCCTCTAAGTTCCTGACTAGTTCTCTGTTAGTTTGAACCTTTAGACAGTCCAAGGACTGAAATCTTAAAAGTTCCTGAGTACTTCTCTGTTAGTTTGAGCTTTCAGACAGTCTGAGGACTGAAATTTTAAAAGTTTCTCAGTACTTCTCTGTTAGTTTGAACCTTCAGACACTCTGAGGACTGAAGTTTTAAAAGTTTCTCAGTACTTCTCTGTTAGTTTGAACTTTCTGGTTAACAGAAGCCTTAAAACTTGTGACCATGAGTCTTCATTTCACATTTAGACCATCCATCTGAGTTCTTCTCAGACCTTCACCTGTGGGTTTTTTAGAAATCCTCAACAAACTTTGATTGTCTTCACTGAACAGTAAAGTTTGTGGAGATCAGAAGGTAACATTAGTTTGATCAATGCCTTCAACTACTAGTAGACTTTATCTGGAAAACAGTTTTCTGAAATGAGTTCTTAGTAAATCTGTCCACAATCAAACCAAGAACATAGAAAGAGGAAATGTTTGAAGAAACAACTTGATGTTTTCATTTCAGACTAGAAAACGCTTTCAAACTTTGATCTGTTTTTTCTCTTTTTGATCGTTTTATTGTCTCTTCTGTTTAATTTGATCTTCTAAAGTCTAACTGGTGTCTTTTCAAATGTTTTGTCTTTAGTTAGATTCTTCTTAAATGTTTAGTTTTGCTCTTTTCTCACCTTTTATTCTTGTCTAATGTCTGATTTCTTATCCAAATGTTTTGTCTTTTTAATGTTTAATTGTTTTTTCAAATGTTTTATCAGCTTGTTTTTTTTTCTTTCCCAATATTTAATGTTTCGATTAAATCTTAAGGTTTTTCTTTTTAAATGTTTTACCACCTTTTAATGTTTAATTTTCTTTTTAAATGCTTCATTGTATTTTCTGTTTAATTCCTATTTGAAGTTTTATTGTCTTTAAGATGTAATTTTCTAATTAAACATTTAATTTTTTAATTAAGTGTTTTGTCTTTTTAAAGGTTTAATAATCTAATTAAATGTTTTGCATTTTTTAAAATGTTTAATATTCTTCTTGTTTAATTGTATTATTTAAATGTTTAACTATCGAAAATATTTTATCTGTAATCTTTAATATTTGTATTTTAGAAATTTTGTTTAATTTCATAATGACGTATTGTATCTTGTTGAATTATTTCATTCAATATTTTGTCTGTTTAATAGAATTAAACATTAAATACAATTAAATGATAAACAGTTAGTCAATTATTCAGTTTATCAATTCAACTTTATTTGTTTAGCACCTTTTACACAGATGACAAAACTAAACAAGCAAAGAGAAAAAACTGATTAAAACTCAGAAACATAAAAAAAAAACAAACAAACAAACAAAAAAAACATTTAACATGGTAATAAAACATGTTGTGTCCAGGGGATGGAGGGAGTTTATTGAAGTCTTCTTGGGCTCACATGGTAAATCATTTAAAATACAAACTTGATATTCAGTCTAAGGAAACTGCAGAGCGACAGAAGAACCAACAATATCGCCTGTTTTCTCCTTTAATGAGTCGACTCTTCTTGTGCTTTCAGACCAAAGAACTACAAACTCTTCATAACCTGCTCAAACTCTTGGTACAGGACCTCACCACACGGGTCAAGAAGGTTTCCGTCTCATTTCTACTCTGAAGCTCACCTTCTCCTGCACAAACTGCCGACAAATGTTTCTGCTGCTCTAAAATCTAGTCTCCAGAACTTCCTAAAAACTCTCAAAGTCTCTTCTGCTGCAGGTTGCTTTGTAGAACTGTTCCAGAAAACCTCACTAAACCACATGGAGGGGCCTCAAGATAGTCGTCCAAATGAAACCATCCAAAAACCAAACTAGTACAACCCAAACGCTAAAGTCTCCTGCAGCCTACCAGAGAACCTCTGAGAACAGAGAATCAGGACAGGAACTCTTACCTTCTGGACAACCAACGTTGGTTCACAAGAATACAGAATGTGTCTGACCAAAAACCTCTAAAGACTCACTACAGCTAAGATAAAGACACAACTCAGCTGTACCAAATCCACTAATCACTGCACACATTAGCACCATGTGCTAACTGTGGCTAAAGAACCTAATTTACCAAGACAACTATCCAGTACAAAGCCCTAAAACACACCAAGAAACACATTAAAGACGATTTTACTGCTGGAAGCTGCAAGCCAACGCCTAAAGAACAAACTAAAGGAATGGAACCAAACCCGGTTCAGTGGTGGAGAGAAGCAGAGGAAATGTTTGTCTGCAGCCACATAAAGCAGGAAGACACTGAACTGCTCAGGTGTTCCTGATAACACCAAGCTGCTCAGGTGTTCCTGATAACACCAAGCAGCCACCTGGACAGCCAATAGGAACACAGCTTACTGGAAGTCCAGAGGGCTGGGTTAGTGAAGGAAATTTAATTTAAAGTTGAAGCAGAAAGTTAACAAAGAAAGTTGAAAACCACCTTCTGATACCTGAAATCTCTGAGTTTTCACACAAAGAACACCTGAACATGTCAAACTGGTTCCATAGTAGAACCCTCATTGTAAAAACGTCATAGTATGGTGTGTTGCTCAAAAAACATTAGGACCCGGCTGTCAGGGGACAAACATGTAAGAAACATGAGAACAGAGAGAACCCAACCAGTAGGTCACAGTTTATCATCCCCCAGTCATCTCCTGAAGTCCATATGGTGAGAGACATCAGTATCTGGTTGTTCATTTACCAGAGGATGCTTATAATCATGCTGATGTGGTCTGTACTCTACAGTATTTTAGTGACTCAATAAATGCCTAAGTTGTTTTTTTTTTTTTTTTTTTAAATGCTTTTTAGTTTTTAATAAACATTTAAGAGCCTATATGTAATCAATAAATGACCTTTGCCTATCTTAAGAAAAACTCAGAACTCTGATATGTTAACAGTACTAAATAAATCAATAAATACATGCATACACACAAAAATAAGTTAATACATTAACTGTGTTAAGATAAGATTTAGATTTTTAAAAAAGTTGTTTATGTTTTTGCAGAATCCAGTATTGCTCACTGGTTGGTCATTACATTTTGTTAGTTTCATTTCACTGTTTAAAATGATGCCACCTCTTTTCAGACAGAACCTGTGATAATAAAACAATACAAAATTTTTAGTTCCGTGTTAATAAAGCACTTAAAGCTTTAAGTATGGCTAAATGCTTTTTTCAAAATTAAATATATCACTCCTTAGGTGGTAGTGGCCCCAATTTCAGTAAAGTTGGAAAGATATTCACAGATTCGGACTTCCAGCATCAATAACTCATTAGATATAGGTTGTCAAAACATAAACGGTGCCTCTTTCCCATTGTTGCAAGGTAGACAATGTGCTACAAGCCCAGTTTTATCAAAAGTAGCTGTCTTTCAAGCTACAGGAATAACATTGGTGTCTATGGAGTGAACAGGGTCCGTCTGCAATTTGCAAAACCACTGCAACAGTAAAGAGAGACAAATATTCAATAACTTCACTCTTATACATTGTAGTGTCACTAAAATCACTGCAGCCTTCAACTGGCTCCTGTTGACAAAGTGTTTTAACAGAAATGTAAATGCTGTAATTTGATTCTTTTAATGAACCATGTAACTTGAATGGATGCGATGCTGGTGTGACCACAGTGCACACGTCTGATGTTGCTCACAGTGGTCCAAGGGACGCTCAGGGAGTTTGTGTGTTTGCTCAGTCTCATGAAAAATTACAGGGAACATTGAACGCACCTCATCCGCTCTCAGCAGTAACAGCTTCAAACCTACACAACACACATCCAGCCGCATAAGCAGTCTGCTCATGCTTCACACATTTCTTCTTCTTGCATTATTCATTCCAATGTGCTCATCTGTTCTTTAATATTCAGAGAAGTGGTAGATATTTTCATTTTCTTCTTACGTTAATGATGCCGCATTTATGGTCAGGTAATAATTTCAAGCAAAGGATATTATTATTGCTTTTTTTCCCACACTGAGCATTCATCTTAGCTGATTCCTTTCTTCATATTTTTCTGTTTTCAATTGTTCTATCAGGTAATTGGAAAAAATTGCTGCAATGGCAAACATTTTTGAGTACAATAACAAATGTGCTGTCAGGCAGTAGACAAACAGAAACACACCAGTCAGATACTGATTGAAAGCATATAAATGTCATTAGATTCCCAATTTAACCAAATACAAATACATGAATGTACTGTCTGAAAGCAAGTTATACAACCTCTACTTGCGATTTTATTCTCAAATTAGGATGAGTGTGGTTCTTTTGGAAGCTCTGTCATGATATAAGCCTTCATTAAATGGCAGCAAAGCATCCCATCAACACAATTACTCCCCATTTGCTTTTTTAGAATAGCGCAGCATCTCGCAGCATCTTCTCCAAGCCCATGGGAACAGAGGGAGGGAGTAGTTTAAATCATGGACTATTTAAAACACAGGCGCATAGAAGGCTGGCATCAGCTCACTTTCTGGATAGTTGGCAGATATTTTCTAAATCTGAAGCAATGAAGACAGAAGGACTCAAAGAGAATAAATCTGAAATGAAGACAGAATGCTAATTTTGACAATGATCACGCCAACCAGCCAAACATGAGAAATGTATTTATAATTAAGAAACTTAATTTATTTTGTCACAGCAAATCTGATATTGGTAATCTGCAATGTAATAATAAAAATGTTTTAAAGCTGTATATTGCTCGTTATCATATTATTGTGAGCTACAATTTGTATCTTGAGCAACATCTGGTCCAGAATCTCAGATTTACTTTGGAAAAAAGTCCTGTTTGACTATGATAAACCATGAAATAAAAACATCTTTTACTTCATCAGTGGATCAGTTTGATCATAAGAAACCCAAAGGGGCTTTAATTATGCTGCAGAGGTCATTAAATATTCAGCTTTGGCAGATGAAAGGGCTTTCAACCTCAACCTGAAGTCCACCAACAACAGAAGAAAAAAAAAAAAAAGCTTGTTTACAAGGTCAGCGAAAAACCCACGCACTTGTCCTCGTCTCGTCTCCCCTTCAGCCTCAACACAAGCTGGATTTCCATGCATGGACGAGTGCAGATGTGACCAACAGGAAAGCACCACCTGAATAAATTATAAAACAAGTGTACATGGGATGGATGAGGTTCCACTGACACGAAATGCAGTTCAGCCAGTGTTGCTGAATAATGAATTCAGCCTCATGAGGGTGAAAGTGTGTTCATCGGTCATGCTTTTTTTTTCCTTCCCTGGACATTGGGCATCGTACTTTTAATGATATTACTACGGTGGGAAGTATTATCTTGCATGTGTTTTTGTAAACATGTTATTTTAAGGTGAAAAGTCATAATTCTGCAGGTACCAGAATACAAGATCATTTGTATGGTGTCTTCCACAATTTATGTTTATTTCAATCCAATTTCCACTAGCAAATATATTTGAAGAGACATGTCGCCCAAATGTTCATTAACTCATGATTAACATAATGATGAAATTATTTTAATTAACAAATCTGCAAAGTCACAAAACCTTCCCCCTGAGATTAGCTGCTAAATGTTCCCTGACTATGTATTTCATTTGTTTTCCCCACACTATCTTCTCCTGTGATACAATATCAGCTTGTGGCAACTGAAGCAGAATTCCCGTTTTTATATTTAGGCACTAAAAACACTTGAGATTAGAGTATGATCAAGGTCTTGGTTGAATACGCTTGATTTATTTATTTTTCATTCTTGAAAAGCCAGTTGTGACTAATACCACATTAACATTTAAACCTGCAGTTGCTGATTTGACTGACATATCATCACTATTTAAGCTGATAAGGTGAATTTATTAGAAAACAGTTACTTATTTACCCATCCAAAAGCTACAATAACATTAGCAATCACTTGTAGGTGTTTATATATTCTCAACTCATTTAACCAGCCAGAACATTTTAATAAACGCAATGGTAATATTTTAACATAAAATCTTGATTATAGCCTCATTAATTAAATCACAATCTTAACCAAAATACTGTTCTTGCCGCTACCTAACCATACGCCTGACTCCTTCCTACTCCCGCTCTGTAGTACAAAAACATAGCACTGTTTTGACTGGAAAAATGATGCATACTGTTTGGACATAATCCAGAACAATTACATTTCCTTCAAAAGGTATGCAGGGAAAACAAATGTGTAGCCTGTAAATGTAATTTCAAGTAGACGACGATGAATAATTCATACATTTTCCCCAAATAAGTTCACATCTCAGGTTCAGTTGAGAAATATGAAGCTCAAACCGGGCATGTACAAACAGTTCTCATTTTACTGAATCAGTTTGGGCTTCAAGGTAGAGTATTAACATCTCCACATAATATTAGGTGCGAAAGTTAGAAAAAAAGCAACTGCACACCTAGTGATTCATTTCAGTTGTATTTTGATAGCGCCAATTCACAAAATAAATTACGAAGAGATGCTCCCAAAATGGGCATTTATTAACTGCAATTACAACATTTCTATGTCCTTGTGAGGTGACGTCAAACTATTCAAACTTAATAAATCATCCACCTGAGAATCTTATTAGTGTAAGAGTGGAGTCTTAACTGGTTCTTAATTTAATTCTAAAAAGCTTCCCTGTGTACTTAGGCCTACGCATGTTATGGGAAGTGACCTATCTTCCCCAGATCCCAAGCAGCAACAGAAACCAGTTGTAGTAGTGTGATAATAGTTGCATTTATTTACAATATATTTGCAGATCCAAGATGTTGAATATAGCTTCAGGGAGGACAAAACCCAAAACTATCAAGCCAACAGATCTATTTAATGAAAACATAACCAAAATAACTAAAACCAACCAAAATACTACCTCAAACCCAACCATAAGGCATGGATGGTATCGTCGGGAAGCTAAGCTAGATTATTTGTCTACATCCATTGTCTCACATGTATGTTAAACAAGCTGAAAAAACATTTGCAACATCTTAGTGTATTCTAGCTTAAATTAACATCTGCATGCAGGTCAGAGGTCATTAAGCCTTAGAGGAGACTTTGTCATGGTGCTCTTCTATTAGCTAAACTCACCGTATGGTCTCTGCTTGCCAACACAGAACAGCGTACCTCGTCTGGTACAATAAGAGGCTCCAAATGGAGGTGCAAGCAGGTACTATAGCTACTTTACAGTATTAGAACATGTACATTGCATAGGAAAATGGTAGCAACAGACATTAAATATAAAATGACTCGGATTGGATTGGGAGAAAAAGAAAACTTGCAGAAATCTCTACAATATGAAAATCTTGCCTTGTCTAGCACAAACAAGAGGGAACAAGGTCAGAAGGAACAGTGGCCCACCCTTACAAACAAAACCAGCAGTATGAGAAAAGCTACGGGGGAACAGGCTGGGTACCACATGATTCAATCTCGCTCACAGCACAACCAATTATGCACTGTGGAGAAAGCATGAGTGGACATGTTTTTTTAATGTGTGACAAATAGCAGATCTGAAGCATTAGCACAGGTGGATTGAAAATTCACCACACGCTACCTTATATTTCAATCCTGACAGTAGCAATCATATTAAAAGTCTATGAGGCCACATGCTAACATACTTTTCGCTGCTGAAATATACAATAGAAGCTTGGTGGTGAACGATAGTAGTGAAGTGAGCACTGAGTGTTTAAAGTGGAGCGAACTGGGACAAAAGTGTCAAACATGCGTTGTCAGTGAGTACACATGTTTACAGCCTCCCGGTTCTTGTATTTTGTCTTCTGAGCTTTCAAATCCCTTTTGGTAAAAGTTTAATTCATCCTCAAAGTTTCTGGCCTACGTCAACAGATATGCAAGTTATTTTCCTGCCTTTGGCTCACACTGGATTTGTTCCCATGTTAACCTTATGTGTAGTGAGCATAAAAACAGCTCTCTCAGGTTGCCCAAAGTATTTGCATGCATTTCTGGTAAACATGCGAAAAAGCTGACTATGTAAAACTATGACAGCGGTCATATTTGGTGTGTAATCAGTGTTATATTTTCCAGCATGTAAGAAATGATTGTTTGTCTGTGTATGTAGCAGTACGACAGACTGGCAACCTGTCCAGGGTGTCCCTTGCCTTTGCCCTAAGTCAGCTGGGATAGACTCCAGCCCCCCTGGGACCCTAATGAGGATTAAGTAATGTATAGATAATGGATGGATGGATGGATGTATAAATGATGTGCTCAGGTGTGAATACTGTGTATGCTCCATGGAGTGTGCAGGCACGAGGTGATGATAGGTGGAGCAACTACTGGCTTGCAGATGATTGCCTTCTTGTCGATGACAGCTTACTATTCCAAGAACGAAGAGTCACTCATCTACCTCCGCTTTAAATCAGCTACATGCAGCTGTTTCCTTTGACCTTGTTTTCTCCTGTTTATGCCAGACAAGAAGCATAAATTTATTTTGCCATGTAGCTTGTGGTGATGTTTTCTTCCATTATGGAATGTCCGACAGACAAGTGCCATGGGGTTCATTTGCAGATTTCTATGTTAAGCCAAGGTGCCCTCTTCCCAGAACTGAACATTTGTTAAATTTGAAGAAAATTTAGGCAGGTCTAAACAGTATAAACAACCATCCAACATTTCTTTTTGCCGTTCTTATGAAGAATTTGCAAGTTAAAGTCCCGCAGGAGAGGGGACAAACACGTGATGCTTCAATTTGAGTAATGCATTCTAGAAAGAAACTCTGAAGGGTTGTGGTCAGCAAAGACATGGACTGGTTGTGAACTTTACCCAGCGTAACCTTAAGGGCCTCCAGCAGCAAACCAAAAGCTTCCTGAGTGATTCTGCTGCACTGCAACAGTGTCATCTTTGGTCCTTTTTTTGTACGTCATCATCAGCCAGGAACCAATCATCTGCAGGCTGTGAGTTGATCCGCCAATCATCACCCCGTACCCACACAATCCAATTAGCATAGACACCTGCATTCAAACCTGTCTTATATTCCATACAGGAAACAGATTGATTACACAACAAAATACCACCGCAGTCATAAAACAACCTAATCAACTTTTTCGCATTTATACTAGAAATGATGCAATTGCAAATGACTCGAGCAACAGAGAATACCACCTGGAGAGTTTTTTTCCCTTCTCTCCACACATTGGGGTTGGCATGAGGACATATCAGCAGGAGGGCAGCGTGACTTAAAGGCAGGGAAGTAACTCGCTTATCTGTTCAAGTGGGGCAGAAACTTTGAGGCAAAGGATACATTAAACTTTTACCAAAAGGGAATTGAGAGTTCAAAATACTTAAGATAAGATAAGATAAGATAAGATAAAGTTCTTTATTTCTCCCCACGCCAATTTAAGAGATGCACTGAGAGGCTGTTTGTAGGTGGAGCACAGCTGAGTGTCAACCAACAGCACATGTTGTTAGCAGAAGGTCCGGAGGTCCTTCCACAGGACATTTTGAGCATCAGAAAACAAAGCAATGATTCAGATCTGCTGATATCTGTCATGTCCACTCATGCTTCCTCCAAATGTGTAATTGGTTTTGCTGTGAGCGACAGAAGCAATCATAGATGTGAATTGCTGAAATAATAAAGCAATGTCAACTTCCTGATAAATGGACAGGATAAAAGCTGTGCATTTAGAAGAATCATCTTTCTCAGTCTGTGGTGTAAAATTGTATTTCTGCGCTCAATAGAAGTGACACAAATAATAGACAATAATTAAGGTTTAGCTTATAACTCAGAGGGTTTCAGACAATGACATTCTGACACTGTCACTGAAAACATTTAACAGCTTTCTGACTCATAGCGAGCATCTCTGTTTCTGCCTGTGTGAAATATGGAAGCCTTACATACAAAAATTTAACTTTTTGCCTCGCGTCAGGAAAATGAGTCATGAGTCATCACCTCTTCTTCTCTTTTGGTCAAGTTTACACCCACACATTTGTCATCACATCGTGTCGAGCGGGCTGCCTTGCCTACAGAATGCTCAGAGCTGCCACAAATGTTGGAGACTCTTCGAGAAAAACAGTTACGCTGCTGTTTCACCTTTTATCTTGACCTCGCTATTTCAGCCATAAGTTCTCCCTGGGCCAAAGATAAATACGCACTGGTGTTATGCAGTACATTCTATATATGTATTGCTATTTTGATTTGAACAGCTAGTTCACGTCATATTTTGCAACTTTTCCCCCTTATTTCTTTACTTAAACAGGCTGGTTTTCACTTGTGCACGACTATGCAGTATGAACCTGGACAAAAACAACGAACAAGCCAGGCATTACATTTTAGAATCTTCAAAAGAAAGGAGAGATATCACTTTTAAAACATGTTGTCATTTAGAGAAGAATATTGTTCAAAGATTCTGCAATGGCATACAGCATCTACAAATTTAAAATGTCCCAACACTGTATTTAGATTAGAGTTTGGCAGTTTTTGCTGCTGACCTTTGAAGATAAATCATGTTTCGTGCAACTCTTTGCAACCCAACTTTTCAGGATCCACGTGATCATTAAAATTAGGTTAGTTGGCAAACTCAACAAGACAAATTTCTGCAATAAGCCTTCTGATCAAGGGGATCTCGAATAATGCCAGTTTATGATTTATCTGCACTCCTGTGAAGAGGACATGATGTTCTATCTGTTGTTGCTGACCCTGAGCATTAAAATCACCTTTGTCTGATCAATAAAGTGCCAGATTGTTGTTTATTGCGGCAAACAAAGGATTCAAGACGAGATTATCAGAAAATGAGAAAACATCAAAGATAGCCTTTAAATAAAATATCTGTTCTCAAGGGGTCCTGGTCTGCTTGAAAACATATTTCACAGAATTGCACTGCTGTATAGGCAACAGGGTTTCTACTTATGGATGGCACTTGTCTGTAGCAGGGTTATATGTATCACAGTGTGAAAAAACATAAAGGATAAGACACTGTTATATGATTTCATGCCTCATATGAGCTCAACAGATTGTGAATGTATACAGTTCGGTGTGTTATAACAGATGTACTTTGAACTAACATGCCTCACGGTAACAATCATACATTTGGTTATGTGTGTGGTCTCCAGGGGATCAAACCCCTTTAGTGTTATACTTTCCCCCTGCTGAGTATCATTCCTTATGCAGACCCTTGCTCCCTTTTAATTTTCCCAGCTTCCAGCCCTTTGAACCAAGTGTTGGTTCATTCATTAATATTTATTTCCCTTTACATCACTTTGATGGTGGAGCCTTTTAAATGTTTAATTTGGTTCAGGCCCATTAAACAGTAATGCTGGAGTCTTTTAATTCTAATGTACACATTATGGCACAGCCTGAATGCAAGCTGTGTGGAGATGACCTGTTTACACTGCAACACGGTGGCCTTGTTTCCTGTTTTCTGTGGCTCTCTGTTGTCCCAAAGCATTAATCCATTCTTCAATGCAAAGCTTCACAGTACTTTGTCAATAGAGCTGTTTATCTTTTTCTACATCCCCTGCTTTGTGTTATAAATGTCACACATTCATTACTGAAAACATTCTGTCACCAGCAATAGCAAAAACACTTCAAGTGGCATTGTGATATCTGCTATTTTGTTAGATCTATGATCCAGCAAGTACTATCAAGCATCCTGTTGTTTAATTAACCTCCAAATGCTCTGGTTGGAACTTGTAAGTCCAATTTCAATCACACTTGTGATGTAGTTTTCGTACAATTCAGACAACTGCTAACCAATAGTCACTATAAAACCAGTTTAAAGCTAATATTCCATATAACTGTTATCACGTGAGATTGTTAAAAAGCCACCATAGATTGCACGTGCAAGCAATTTATTACAGCCTGCTAGTCACATTTCATTTTGACAGTATCCGCTAGTGACCATTGCAATTACAAAATGAGCGAAGAAGGTGATGATAATACACAAACTGTATATAAAAGATGAATGTTGCTGCTGTGACATCATCCACTGGCTTGTGGCTGTTTTGAAGCCTGAGTTTTGCTACTTCCTGGTAGTATATGATCTCTCCTGACCAGACATGTTAATCAAGCCAGCCATGCCCCAAAATGTCACAAAGTCTGAGGCCTTATTTTAATTTAAGTATGGAATTATTTTCAGAGGGACTGCCTGAACACTGACCAGAAGGATATACTATAACCAAAAAAATCATAATGACTTGTGGAAAAATTTATTGACTGAGCTTTCCATGTTAATTTTTGAACTGGAGTCTATGGGAGCCAGCACCTAGTGGCGTTCAGTGGTATTGCAATCTAAGGCACTTCTGCATTGGTTGCATTTTTCAGTTATCAAATCTAATTTATTCAGTCTATATGTAGATATAAAGCCACAAAGCTAGTGAAGGGAGGAGGCTGGGGTGGATGGATGGGCTAAAAAAAACCACTGGACTTCAACAGAGGAGACTATTGTTCATTTCCTGTTTCAAACCAAAAATCAACAATACTTTTAATCTTGACTGCTTTATAACCTAAACTGTGTTTATTGTGACAACAATGGACAGCTGTTCATATCCATTTTCAAACCAAAACACTATAATCTTACATGATTATTATTAAAACCATCACAACAAAAGTCCAAACTCTTATTTTTCCTTAAACTTTACCCAGTTCTTTCCTTGATTGATTTCATTTTTTGCACCCAAGTGAGTTATTTCTACACTACCCATGTGTCTCTATCTTCATTTTTAGAAGATACAAGGCCCTTTAAGGCCGTATCAAATACATTTCTCAGCCCTGTTCACACTCAGTTCCATGTTGCTCTCTGACAAGTGTTGCTATCTATGTTAAGTTCTACTGAGGCGTCCTCATCTCTTTGTTCCTTTGTAGTCGAACACAGTAATCGATCGATGTCCACCATCTTTGAAGACATTATAGCAGGTGAAATGCTGCTCAGAGTAAAAGCAAGCAAGAGGCCTTTCAGGAGAGGGTGACGTTGAAGATGCTTTACACCTGAAGAGCCAATCGAAACGTCAAATCAAGTGGTAACAGAGAGCATTACAAAACCTGTAAAATCAATTATGTAATGTCTCCAGTGATATTGGAGGAGCTTTGGAAAGTAATTTAAACAATGCTGACTCAAGCTTGAAGGAACAGAAAGTCTGTGTTGTTGTAACTGTGGATGCTTCGGAGAAAAGATGTGGGAGTTATGGGGATGACGTCAAGTTGCATTATGGGAAGTTTAGTGCCCGGTGTTTTTGGGCCTTGAGCTTCAAAAATCCTTTTTACAATATGTCACTGCTAGAGCACTACTGAAATGAAGTACTCAAAAACTAAAATGCTCTTTTTAAGGGTCTATACATTTCATCTATTCAGAAATGTTCAAGACTTTTCAAAGAACTCTACCATATTTTGTTTAAGGAGCAACATGTGAAAACCAGTTCTTACAGAAACAGGAAGCCTCGGTAATTCTATGTTACATATACTTATGATGAGGACATCTGCTTTACAGGTTAGCAATATTCCTGCAATGGATAATTTAGGTTTGAAAAACCATAACCATCACTTACTATGCTGTTGGACCATAAATGTTTAATGATTAAGTACAAAGGCATCAGCTGGCCTATATGCTGGAATTCCATGTTCAGTAACTGGATACTGGAGCTGATCTGATGGAACTGTAAAAGGATGATGCTGTTTAAAGCAAAATCAATGACATTTTTAATGAGTTTCACTTTTAATAAAAGAACATCTATTTAAAAGGTTATCAATAATAATTATGAGATATGTGTATTAATACTTATTTAGGTGCGAAAAATGAATTTACAAATCATTGAAGTGATCACAGTCACAGAGTCCTAAATGGCTGCTGTTAGTGTGAGGACATGTGGTTATATTTAGAGACAGTGAGCATCGTGCTTCACATACTTATACATAACAGGTGATACAGCAAATCACAGATCACTGAAACTGATACAGAATTATACTCAAGATATGGCTGTCGTAAAATGAAATAAAAATATTCTAACTTTACTGACTTTTTACAGTTCAAAATGTGCGCTCTACAGGACTGAATTCACAACTGATCAATCCTCCATCATCTTATCATACACAGTCCTCCAGATTCTGTGTTATTTTACATTTGTTCAAACTTCACTCTTTGAAAAGCTGACATCCCTTCTCAAACATGTCCCATTCGTCAGATACATGCTGTGCTCCTCTTCTGTTCTCACACATCAACCTTTATGTTGTAAGCGCTCGGAGCAAGCATAAAATGTGAACTGAAAAGAACCCAAACATACATGTCCTGAAGCGGCCACTTGAGAAGAAGGTTGGCACATCACAGCTGAGATGAACAGCAGGCAGGAATCACATTAGCATGGATGAGTGCTGCCAGAGGCCACCGCGCTGCCCGGTGCTATACGACTTCACAGTGTGTGCATGTGTGTGTGTGTGTTTGAAGATGTGGGCATGTAATGTCTACATTCAAGTTATGGAAAACCTTTTTAGATTAATCCACAGGTCTAGACCGAGTGTGAAGCTGTCGGTGCTCTTTGGTTTCAATGAGGAATGCTAAGAATACTTGCACTCACGAGGCACTCGGTCATAAAAATCACCAAGCAATATTCGAAAGCCCAACGTACGATATTCTATTAGCAGTTACACTTATAAGTATGAGAAAATGTACATGTATGGCCACGTTATTGATGCTTTAATATACTGTACCCTTAATATCCTAGTGTTTTAGATTACTCTTGGTGCATGAAATGGTAATTTTATATGAGGCAATAAAATAGAAATATATCCCTACTGCGTGAGAGTGGTTAATAATTCTAATTAAAAAACTTTCAACTTCACCAAGAACACTAAAATTACATTGTAGATCTGAAATACTAGCTTATAAAATAACCAAGAAATGTAAAATACCATTTAATTTAATTTAATCGCATGTATACAGACACAATGCATCACACACAAAGTAGGTTGCAGTGGAATTATTATCAGAGTATCAGCTGGCATCAGACGACAGATAAAAATCTAATTTCAGACAACCTAATGGTAAGATAACAAGCTAAAAGTACAAACTAACGCATTTTGTTTGCATTAGGACAAACTAATCTGGTAAAAGAAGCATTTACCATCCGCTGATCAAGCAATCTTTCTCACAGGGATTCTGTACTTGTTTTAATAAACTGTCGTCCCACCAGGAGTTTTACACAACAGATGGAAGCACAAAACAGTGACAGTGACGCAGGGGATGCATCTCCCTCAGTATTTAAATCGAGTGAATACATGCCTCAATCGTGTGTATCCCTTTGCAAAACTACAGACATTTTGACAATAAATTGATGCTAAAAAGGCACAAATTGCTGCATATAAATTCAGTTTAATGCAGGAGATGCCCCCCTTGATGTTCAAAAAAAACCTACACACATGCTTGTATAGGCCAGTTATTGTCCTGTGTTAAATCTTTTTATTCTGTGAGGCAGTTGAATCTGTCAAATCTTTAAATTTTCAGCTGTTATTATTGCCAATAAAAATATAGTATCCCACAGTGTTCTGACTCATTGGCCCACGTCTCTTCAGTTTATACTCAAGTGATTTACCACCATTTTGTTACCGAGCAGCTATCATTTGCACTTGTATGTAGATGATACCTTTGTGTATCTATCTAAACAAACTATTTCCCCCTCACAGCTGTGGCAGCTGTTGCAGTGTCGTTAAAGCCACAGGAGGCATTTCAAACACGTTTTCCTGTCATCTGTCTCATGCACATCTGATGAAACGGACATGCTTCCATTTTAATTGATACAGCTGTTTCTGCAGGCAGCGTAGCGGTTTGATTTTTTCTGCTACACCCATGTAAATGCAACCTGAGGCCTATTTTATGCTTTAAGTCTTTTATCTTCCTTTTTACACACTAAGAACTATTGTATTCTGGCCCATGCCTACTGCAAAAATGCTGCTAAACTGCTATATTGTTCTGCTAGAATGATCCAAATGCAGCTTGAAACAGTTTCTAAACAGTAACGAGGCCTGTGGGTTATGAGGTCACTTTATTTGCATTTCTACATGTGTGCTACTTTTTTTATGATTTGTTATGTACTTTTGTTGTGTATCATTTGTATTTTGTGCACCACCAGCAACAAGCGATTTCAGCTCATTAAGTATTTATTTACTCAGAACTATTGGGACATTTTGGCCTTGAGGTGCACCCCAGCGAAACAACAAACAGCCTGGAATTAGATCAAACCAACCTATAATTACTCATTCGAGCAAAAATGGACAAACAGAGCCTGAAACAGAGGAGAGGGCTGCTGAAATAATGTTTACCCGCACGTGCTGATCACAGTAATGCTACATGTAAGTGCAAGTTACTATTAACAGCAGCATACTCACAGGCTGGTTAGAGGTGGAGAGCAGGAGGAAGTGAAATCAGTAGCTGTCAGCCTGGAAATAATATTTAATATTGAATTTACATTGCTGTGTTTCTGCTAAAAAAAAAAGGGGTTCAATTATTTAACCCTCCTGTTAAAAATATTACTGTACTTCCTTGTCTGAAAAAAATCCAAAAATTCAGCAAAAAAAATTCCTCAAATTTCTGAAAATTTGCAAAACCTTCAGGAAGAAAATTCCAATAATTCCTCAAAAGTTTCCCTTAAAAGTTTTTTTTTTTAATCCCCCAAATTTGGCAAGAAAATTCTCGTAAATATTTTCAGAAAATAAGTACAAATTTTCTAAAAAATCCTAAAAATATCTAAAGTGATTACATATATATCAGTAAAACTTCTAATATTTTCTTTAAGAACATTCACATAACCAAAATCCAGCGAATTTCGCTGGATTTTGGTTGATTTTTTTTGTGAATGTTCTTAAGAAACATTTTTAATATTTCTTTTTTCCACCAAAAAATGGTCAAAGATTTCCCAAAAATGTTGAAAATGTGGACATCAGAAGTTTCACTGTGAAAATTTTTTTTTTTTTCTACATTTTCAAACTTTAAACCAGGTCAACTTTGACCCGCAGGACGACACGAGGTTTAAAAATGATTGACATTTGTATATTATCTTTTCCAGTGACTTTATCTTTGAGGGAAGATGATGAAGAGAGGCCAGCTAAAGGGATGACAGCATCCTTAACTCACACTCCAACGTGATAATTAAGAGATTTCCTGCGTGAGTCCCGTCATGCTCAAATTGCTGGGGCAGGCATTTCTGCACAGCTGTTAAAAGTAAAAAAATATATAAAACTGTCCTCATTTTGAAACGGGATGAAAAACAATTATTTGAGCTTGTTGGAGTAAATAAAGTAGAAAGACCTCTTTAGTGTAGATGTGAGTATTTTTTCTCTCTCTATGTGTGTGTGTGTGTGTGTGTGTCCATCACTTCTTAATGAGCACCTTCCGGGCAGGTTGCTGTGATGAGGACTGGTGCTCTCCTTTCCACAGAGATGAGAAATGATGGTGGCAGCCCAAAGTCTAATTATAAAAGTGGGCCTAACAAACCAGCCGCTCATGTGTCTCTCACAGCTTAATGCCTTTGAGGAGCAAAGGCCAGATTTTCCTGCAATTCTCCCTCTTTGTCTTCCCTTCTTTTTTTTTTTTTTTTTTGCGTTTCCACCAAAAGGCTCTGCTACGTCTTGTGCCTCCTCCTCCTCCTCCACCCACACAATAGCGGCCGCTCTCGTCGATGCAGCCCTCCCAGTCACTCCCTGAGAAGTAATGACATCACCAACAGGTTGTCATGGTTTTCAAGCTGCACCAACCAGGCTCGGAGATGCTGTTCGATCTGTTCTTTAAAATGTACGTGGGAGGATGTTGCATGTGCATTGTGTAGCTTGAGCATTCTTTCAGACACCCACATGGATAAAAAATAAAAAAAATTCAGCATTCTGATATTTTCAACCTCAGGGTCGGGTCTTCCCTAGGGGTCCAGAGATGAATTTGAGGGGTCGCAACACCATTAAAGGGATAAGAAAGGATAGAAACCCCAAGAATACTCTTTCAGCTGTGGTCAGTACCGGGCCATGTTTTCATTTCTCTGCCTCAGAGCACCTGAAGAACGCTATCTCTTCTTTGCAGTTGTTTTTTTGTTGTTGTTGCTCCTGAAACTGTTTGTCATATTCACAATTAATTTGCATGTTTTGCAGCTTTGATTAACTCCTTTTTTCTGTCTTTGTGCATTGCATTGCAAGACAACAGTGTCCATCCTTCACTTAGAAATGAAGGATTTTACTGAAAAAAGCTCACTGTTTGGAGCATACATTTCTTTATGCTCCCTTTTCCACTATGTTTGATTTATTTTTTGTGTTCTTGCCTACTCTGTAAAGAGTATTTGAGTTCCTTGGAAAGCACTATGCAAGTATTATTATTGTTGTTTTTAATGTTGTTACTATTATTATTATTATTATTATTATTATTATTATTACACGTGTTTTTAATGTGAACATACTAGCAAGAAATAACAGCTTAAGAGTCAAATAACTCAGTGGCTTTAAGCTAAATATTAACATCAGACTGACAGCAAACAAAATGTTTCAAAATCCTACTTAAGCAAGATTTTTTGGCCTTTTTGCTTTATTGAACAGGTTAGTAGAGAGACAGAGACAGGAAAATAGGGAGAAGAAGTGCAGCAAAGGACCACAAGCTGGAATCGAACCCAGGCTGCTACTTCAGGAACTATATCCCCTGTTCATGGGTCGCCCACTCAACCAGTTGAACAATCTTGGTGCTGAAGGAACTACTTAACCAAGTTAACATCCATTAATTTATTGAGTAATAGTAAATGTAAAGTATATGAAGTCTTTGGCCAATTGGTTGAACGACAGCAATTTTGACCCAATGATGGCGCCACAGATTTGAACATCGTGGCGCTAGAAGTACTATCTGACGATTACATATCACGAGGGTCCATCCTCTGGGTACAATGAACATCTTAACCAAATTTCATGGCGATTCAACTTATGGTTGCTGAGCTAAGACCACGGTGGTGAACCTTTCAGTTCTGCTGCTAAAAAGTCATGAGATTCCACTTCCAGAGCAGCAACGTCTCACATTTCTAGGGTTGTGAATGAGCGTGGTTGACTCCTTATGTAAGACGGTGAAGCAAAGCAGCCAGGTGAGAAACAGTTGGAGGGCTTTGTGGTGCAGCGTGAAAAATCAGCAGCTGCAGCTCCTCCGTCACCTCGGCGAAATTAGATCAGACAGCGCTTTGATATTTCAATATGAACATACAGCTGGTTTCATAAAGGGAACCTACATTATGCAGCAAAGTGGTTCGGAGGTGCAACAATGCAGATTTCATATATTCACAGGTCATTCTGACTACGCAATTTCATTGTTCAGGGCGGATTATAAAATGGCTAATACTTCCCATAATGAGCAGAATTTCCCTCCTAATCTCCAGAGAACTCCAGATAACAGTAAAGAATGCCCTCGCAGGTATTACTACCATAATGATATGTACAGTGGTGGACAATTAGCAGTGCAATAACGATTATTATATAGTGGGTGGTTTCAGCAAAGCAATCTTATGTCATAAATTTTAATTTGTTTAATGCCCGAAGTAAACCCACACTCAATACTGATTAGGCCTAAATTTAATTCTTCACCCAAGGTGCTACACAACAGAGAAGTGATTTAAATGGAAATTTGCTTATTCTATCTCAAGCATTTGCATGAGACTGGTGATTAGAATTTAATTTTAAAGTTAACAGGTATTTTTACAAATGGCTCCAAGAGTGACTCACTAGACCAAAGACGAAACTATACAGCCAAATAATTTACACCGGAGTTTTGAAAAAAAAAAAGATTGAATGTGATGGTGGATGCTGTGATTAGATGAACTTCTTTCACAGAGTAAATTATTGAGTCTTTGCTGTTAAATTTTACACACTTGAGGGTGCGCTGGAGAGTCGAGGACGTCGTTACAATCAAAGGATAAAGGTAAAAACTCAAGGCTCACACTCCAATTACAGAATCAAATACCAAGAGAGAGACAGCAAATACAAACTAAACTCAGAACCCATACTGAAATTTCAACGTTTTTCACTGACACTTTTACCATCAGCTTAAAAGGCAGAAGGCAACACGAGAATCAGGGACAGAAACTCCGACACAGACAATGAAAGATTGAGTTTCCAGAAATTCCTAGGTGACTGTTGCTCTGCTTCCAAGATGATTTTATTATATAATATTTTTTCTTTCTTTGTACTCAAGAGAGCTTTTGTCCAATATCCTCTTATTGAAGGCAGAGCGGCTCCTGTGAAGCCACACTGCCCCCTATTGAAAGACAACTGCAGCTTCACATACACTTAGAGCTCCTCTGATCCCAGAGCAAATTTCACTCTGTAAAGCATATCTCATAAACTTTCACCAATCCAACATTTCACTTCCAGAAATGAGAATGTGACTTTAACTTGGCTCTGCAAACTGGACAAAGTTGCAGCTCACGGAAGGCAAATGGTGCAAAGATGGGGAATTATATCCAAGGTCATGCGCAGAGTTGACGAAACTGCAGCCCCGTTATTTCACTTGGGGAGTACAGGTGTTTTTGCAACTACAGACTTCAAACACTTCAAAACCCAAGATGTTTGAATGATTTTGCATGAGTTGTTCTACTGATCACCTCCAAGTTTTACTTTGAGTTCCTTTCATGTTACAATCAACTAAATCACAACCAAAATAAGAACAGAAATCAACTCTTATTTGCCTTTTCGAACATTTAATTTTATTCTAAGCCCCTGTTGCTCTGGATTTAATAAGACGAGAACCGGTGATGTAACCTTCCACTGTTTTATCTCCATCCATTATGCCACATCAGACACAGTGACTGTATACAAAGTAATAGGACAACCTGCCATCTCACCATTAAACAGACCATGAAATTGATTGAACTGGTTATTATCTCGATGTTTTCCACCTTCAGCGTACAACCTTTCATAATGGCATGAAGGCAGGGAGAAAGGAACACCGTGGGGTATTTTTTTTGCATTATTCAGATGGACCCAGTAGTGATGGTCAAGATCTCCCATCGCCCACCTCTTCACTGCTTCCTTTCTTCTCTAACCTCCTCTCTAACAGTGAGAAGTCTCTCCCTCTGGAAATTATGCTCTAAAGCCTTTCAAGGCAGGCAGGGGTGAAATCCGACATCTGAGAGCGAACCACAGTAGGGTGCTTCAGCAGAGGAACAAAGAAGGAATGAAATATCTGTTTTAAAATGAGCAGACGATGGCCGTGCAGTTTCATCTTTATATCAGAGGGGCGACGAAGAAAATGAAGAAGAAGCACGACTGGGGTTAAAGGAAGCTGCTCAGGTGGTCAGGTTTTAACATCTATGATCTGGCCTCTGTCTCCCTCCAGTGGTAGATATTAGAAGCAACTTTTCTTTTTTTTTTTCCAAGATTTTTATGTTAATTCTAATGTGAGCTGGCGGGAAACTGAGCATATATGCCTCCAGTGATTCCAGCGGCATTTTTTTTTACTGGCCAACTTCCAGTTACTCTCTTTTCATCTGCACTACGAGGGGTCGATGGATAAGTGCAGAATACACAGTCAGTTCTGTTTTACAGGAACCATCTGCTAATCTGCTTACACGGCTTTACTGTATGCGTACAGTAAATGCTTACAGCCGAGCGGGGAGGTTAAATATTTAAAATAAGGCTCTGCTGTGCTGCAGTTTCCTCATTAGAATTCACACATTGTCACAAAGGCACAAAGGCTAACGAGGATGTAGTTAAAAACATTACAGGCTCACACTTCCTCCTTGAAAGATTTCATTTAACACCTTTAAAGTTTCATTGTCTTCTATCACTTTGTGAAAATCTGGAGATGTAAATGAATATATCTCGAGCACACTAAAGTATATTGAGTGTAGTCACTAAAATGCTGTTTAAACAATGGTTTTATGTGACTGTGATGACCAAATTTATCTCAATTTTTACACATCAAAATGTCATGTAAATCGCCAAATCTGTATCAAATCATGTATCTTAAGGCTGTCTCTTTGGTGGCTTTAACCAAAAATGATTCACTGTAAGACTCAACTAAGACTGAATTATTCAGTTTTGTCATTATTACAGAAAAATACCCGATATTTGTTGTGATGATTTGCTGCTTTTGTCACCTTTAGGTCTCGTCTGATAATGTCACCTTGAGCTCCTGGCAGTTGAGATGGACATCTGTCTGACAGCATATGGACTAAATGATTAATCAATTAGTAGGGTTATAAAAATAAATTACATTTAAAACGATCAACAGTTTAGGATATAATAAATGACATTCACGCTGACAGAGCATCACCCTGGACTTAAAATGACCTTTAAAAACTGTTGCAAAAGTATGTAATATGCACTGCACTTTGGCCCTTTAATTTAAAAAAATGAAAATGTTTAAGTCCTTCTGTCAGCATGCTAACAGCCTCACAATAGAAATACCAACAGTTTGACGATTAGAGATTGTAACATTACATTGTTAATTAGCACTAAACACAAAGAAAGACTGATTTTAGTAGTTAGTTGTACAAGTATGTGGCCATAAAACAAAGAAATGGACAGTTTGAAACACCAAAACTTGTAATTCTTCCTTGAAGAGATAGTTATATCTGAAAAAAAACAAACAAAAAACCTTATGACGGTAATTAGGTGGCTTATGATGGCAGTAAAATGTCACTAGTTCACCAAAGTTGGTCGGATTCAGCCTCTGGAGGCCACTGTCAAGACAATTCAGTGTGAATCAAAGTTTCGTAGTTATCCGTTATCCATATTGGATAAAAATTCAGCAGATTGAGATCGATGAACACACAATGAATGTCCCCTCATTCTGAGCAGCTATCCATAGGGATCTGTACCATATAGTCTGTACATTATGTCCAAACAGTGGCCAGAGGCGACAAAGCTGGAGAGGGGGGCCTCAAAAGATAAAAAGGAAAGAAAAACCATCTCAGTTTGCCCCGACAAGCAGTGATCAAAGTCAGAGATCAGATGTGACTTTAGGAACATAATGTGCTCAGTCAAGTGCACAAAAGCTTTCCTGACAGGACAAAGTTGGTTCGGGGTTGACATTGATTTACGGTGTGGTGTGGAGCATTCTTTGGCTACAAGGGTGGAGAGGAGACACAGGGGGTCAGCAGACACATTGTAAATTCTTGTTGAACTGATCAGAGCAGACGGCGCTCAAACCATCACTGAGACATCAAGCTAAACATGTAGAGTCTCTTTCTGTGCTTCTCACTTAGGATCCAAGGAGTCGAAGCCAGTGTACCCCTGAGGCTCTGTAAGTGTTTTCATCTCTTGTACAAGCAGCCGTGCACTGTATGCATGATTATGTATGTATTCCTATGGGGAAACTGATGTTTCATCATTTAAACGTCATACGTGTAGATTATCTGACTGAATTTCTCATTTGGGTTTCACACAATGAGTGCGCCGTAGAATATATTAATGCAGCATGTTTTCCCTTTGGAGAATTGTCATGGATTCAAATGACTATTTGTCATAAATAATGAATGCATGATCATTTTTTCATTTTACATTCAGTTAATCAACAGTTTAGCCTTCACATTTATAGTAAAATGTCGAAACTTTTCAAAACAGTTATTTCTGATTTTGCACCGCAACACAAAAACTCTTACATCTTTGTACAGGATCAAGTAATAAACACAAAAAGTGTTCTTGTGCAACTGTCAGATGAATTGATAAATGGATCATTAGAAAATTAATTTGCAATATGATTATTTGCTGATCATTTTAGACCATTTTGAGCAAAACATGTCAGTTCTGCCATCTCAAATAAAAAAGCTAAATTGAGGCTTCTCTTTCTTTTTTTCTATCGGGCTCCCAAGATGTTTAACACTAATGACAGTGGCTTCTACAGGAAAAAGCAGTATTAAAATCATAAAGTTTCGCTCGAAAAACACTAAAAACACTCTGAACAGAGTGAAACAGAGGTTTATGTTGCTACTGTGAACTCCCGGCACACTCCAGATCTTAAAAATCAACAGCTTTTTCGTCCAGTCATGTTCCCACTGGTGATCGGAGTGTGGTGGAACGCAAACACACACACTGTGAAAACATAAAAAAAATGTCCAATCAGCAGAAGCAGTAAGCAAGTGTGGCATTCTGCATGATACAGTTCAGTCTGCAGAGACTGAAGACAAATGAGGACAGAGACGGGAAACAAAGGCAAGAGAGACGGATATGTGCAGCTCCAAGCCTCAGAATCTACTGTATGTGTGAACAACCTCCAATCCTAAACGGCACAAACTCACCATCTCGAGCAAACAAGACGTAGAAGTCAAACACTCCCTGGCTTGATAGAGTACATAACCACTGTGTTCTCACTGCTTGTTACACTCTGTCAACATGCAGATATGCTGCTTGCTGTGACCGTCGCTTCTTATCAGCATTCCTGTCATGACCTCGGTTCACACATGCTGGCTTAACTTGGTTTTTTATCAGTCAGCTGCGTGAGAGTGAAAAGCAAACACTCTCTGCCCCGTTTGTCGACTAATATCAGGTAAAGGAAAAGGACAGAAGGTCCGGCGCCTCTGATTCGGTTGCTTCTGAGGTTTCCTGACAGGAACAACGAGCTCAGTCACAGTCAGGAAGCTGTGAAGCACAAGTGTGTTCTCTCATTCTGTCATAGTGTGTGCTGTTGGTGTCAATCATGAATTAAACAATCTGTGCGATATTAGTACAGTCTGCAGTCTGTACACCGAGCTGTCCAATCCCTAAACATCATTCAGTGTGAAGTGGTGTGAAACAGTAACTCTGACACGTCTCTGGCGCAGCTTTATGGCCTGTAATCAAAATTCACATTCCAACAATAATAAGCCTCTGTAGCTAATTGGAGCAAACATCCACTGTTAATACCCCACCATGCTAAGAATAGTGCAGATCATGAGTAATTGGACAGTGATGCATTTTTCATCATTTTGGCATTGCTCCAGTGCATTACATTTAAAATGATAAAAGACCTCAAAATGAAACCATTAGTTTTAAATTACACGCCCCAACATGATACAATATATCAGCTTATAGATCTGCATGTGCTGTCTAACACTGCGTTCTCCTGACAGCATCTCCATTTGGATTTCATTTATAACAAACCAAATGGACTGCTTAAATCTCATTTCTTTGGACATTAGGTTTTCAAAATTTTACTTAGACACCATACTGATGATGTTTTCCACTCATTAAAGATTAGATGGACGGCTAAAAAGCCATTAAATGAACATAGCTACAGCACAACACCATTCTGCAGTCATTCTGCAAACAAATACGAAGGATTTTTTAAACCTACAGTCCAGCAGAAGTGTTCAGCTCTACCATCACTGACCTAATGTTCAAAACCCTCTCCAGTGGAAATCTATTTTTTTTTTACCTTGCTGACAGGTCCAAATGGTGTTTTGTTTTTTTTTTACACTAGCAGACAAATCATGAGTGAAATAAGCAGTTAACCTTGAAACTGCAGCGTACCAGTGACCCCTAAAGGATGCAGACTCAGACAGCCAGGGTTTCATACAGAACAACACTAAGAAAGTTGTCCAAACTGTTCAACTTGGAGGCAAAGACTTTCCATGCTACTCCTCTTCAGAGTCAGTTTTCATTCCTGTAATATTACTACTTTCCAGTGAGTAGTTTTACCGTGTTTGAGCAGAAGTGGTGTGCTGGAGCTGCAGTGAGGAGCAGAGGGATGAGTGAAGAATGACTTCATATATCTGTGCATTCTAATACAGATAATGGTGTAGAGCAGGGCTATTCAATTAAAAGTTGACTCGGGCCGGATTTTCAGACTAAGAACATGAGCTGGGCCAGACGTTTTTAGCAGACAGTGAGCAAAGTTCACCATTTAAAATAAACACAAACAGATAAGATAACAAACACACTGGATGTTTATTAACATACTGCCACATCCAAAAGGACATAAACACAATAGTAGAGCAGTACTTAAACTAAACCTGTGCTGAAATACTGCTTCTTTAAATTTTACATTTCAAACACACAACTTCAACACATTTTGATAGGTAAATATAAGCACATGTTAAGGTGCATATGAACATAAAAACTAAGTGCCGATTAGAAACACCATCTTTTGTTTTGGTCACATCTCAAAGTGCATTAAAAAGTAACTTGCTTAACAGTAACTTTTCAGAACTTGAGACATTTTTCTTCTTTTGAAATAACAAAAAACAGAGTTTGTCCCTGTCCATATTTGGTCTCATCTGAGACAGTCACATCTTCAGTGCATATAATCAAAAAAAATAAACAGTAGGCACAGTGATAGTTACTATCCCTTTGAAATGAAATAAAGCTGACATCAAAGTGCATAATAAAGTGCAACTAAGTGAAATAACTGTCAAAACAAAATGTCTTTCTTAAATATTAAACTTCTAATAAGTGAACAGAAAATAGTCACATAAATACATAAAACTACCTTTAGTGTCTGCTACAGCACGCTGCTTTGTTGCACTTACCATGTCTCGAAGACATCTGTGGCGAGAATGTTTGACGTGTCAGACCTGTTTGATAGCAGATGTCACACTCGTCTTAACTTTATGGTCCGTTAAAACTTCATCCACGACAGCCAACATGCAGTCCTTCACAGTTTCTGAGTCTGTGAACGGCCTCTTTTTCGTGGCCCTTTCCTGAGCTGTGCAGGTCCGCTTCATTGTAGTACAGCTCCGGTTGTAAGATGCAGTCAAACTCTGAATTATAGCCGCTCTCTCATGACATCCCTTGGCAAAGTTTGTCCGAAACGCGGCATGTTTTTCAATGTGGTGTCTTCGGACATGATAATCTTTCAGCGCTGCAAAGCACTCGTTGCAGAGTAAACGCATTGGTTTGGCGTTCAGACTTGGTGGTAAATAAATAAATACTTGTCAGTCCACTCAGGATTAAACCGACGGTTTTCCTCGCCGATTTGTCGTTTCAGGATAGAAAAAGACATGCTGCTATTTTCGCCTATATAGAACTGCTAATGTTAACTTTTCAAACGCGTCTCCTCAACACAATGCATTGTGGGTTAGTTGCTAGGTTACGGTAAGTGTTGCATTCAATGTTTGCAATAATGTTGAAATTTTTGTAAGAACTTGTCAGTGTTACTGAAAGATGTTTTTCTGTTTTTCTCGGACCCAAGTCCCAATCACTCGGCAGTTGCTTTAGGGCCACTCGACGGTTGCTTTCGGGCCGCATGTGGCCCGCGGGCCGCTAATTGAATAGGGCTGGTAGAGTTACAGCTAAGTCATTTGAAGACATGGTGACATTATTTTTAGGGGGAAAAATCTAAATATCTTATTTCAAAGCACAGCAATGAGGTTTTAGAGGTTTATTCAGTGATCAGAGACGGACTATAACAGTTTCCATCACTGGTAACTGGTGACAAGGACGTTGTCAGCTCAAATGTGGGTCAATATATAATTGTGGTACTTTTTGTAACTTTTGTAAGTAATTGACAGGTATCATAGTTGACATTTTTGCTGTTTTCAGGCCTAAAATCACACACCACATGGCATTTTTACAGAAAGATTATTCCAAAATATTGTATATACAATTGAGTAAAATTGAAATTGAAAGTTATTTATAAAGATATTGTCGTAAACCTGTTGACATGCCATAAATCCACACTTGACTCACACACTACTTTATATTAAATAACTCAGAAAGTCTTGTAGTCTTGCCAGTCTTTTCTTCAGGAGGAAATGACATCATGTGGAGCAGGTCATGTGATCTGGAATTAACACACTTCCTTGAGAGGTGTTTTTGTAATGGGGAACTTAGTTGAAAGTGATTTCTGGGACACAGATACAATTTGTTTTATGGAATTTGTAAAGACATGATCATAATAAACATAAAAAAAAATTACTTTTTTAATTTTAGTTAAAAAAATGTATGCAAGATATATCCCATGGACTTCAAAAGTCGATCAAAATATTGTTTACTTCCTCATTAAAAGTTTTATTATAGTCTCATAACTGAGTTGCGAAAAGAGGTTGTTGATCTGTAAACCTCATTTACTATTCTAAAAGGTAGTATTGACCTGAAAATAGCACAATGATGAGTTCATTTACTGTTGTGTGTTGTCTACTGCATTGAATTTGACACTTAACTTCGGAAAAAAGTGAACAAACATAGTCAGTGACTGAATCTGAGCTGAGCTGAACAAAGTGACTAAAATTGTGACATCATGTATAAAAAGAGCTGCAGTTTCTACATTGTTCACCAGATGTGGTAGCAAACATCCTCAACTTAAAAAAGAAAACGCAGCGTGTTAAACTCGCTGTCATCGTTTCATTTCAAACCCAGCGTGCTGGAATATGAGGCCGACACAACAAAGACACCCGTCTCCGTTCCAGTATTTAGGACCTGCTTTGTGTTTTCCAGTCCTTTCATGCTCAGCGACAGTATTTGAAGCACCATAATCTCACTTTTCTAGAGGAGGACACAAATCTACTCAAAAACAAGGTAATCCTCGTGTTCAGAGACGTCACTCCAGGATCAGACTAAATGACAGCACAGAGGTCAGAAAACGTTTACGTAAAATAATAATCCAATCATCCGTCTGTGGTGGGAGAACTGTATGAAATGCATGCAGGGAGCAATTAATCAAATCCTGCTGCCAGTAGTGACATATTGATGAATGCTCTCGGGGTTTACAGTGGCAGAGGAGAATAGAAAATCAACAAGCGCATTGATGTGTGAATTCTTACTGTCACAGTAAGGAATAGTATTTCTTTATTTACAATTCAACAGACTCCCAAAATGCTTCATTTATACATCAAGTAGTATCTGCAGAAATATTTAGTTGATATTTATCAGGGGTTTGGGCATTTAGTAAAAACTTGCTTCAAGAATCGTATACACAGTCAAGGAAAAAATCATTAGACCACTCATGTTTTCTTTAATTTCTTGTTCATTTCAATGCCTGGTACCACTAAAGGTACATTACCTGAAGAATACAATGAACACAACAAAAAATGCAGCTGATTACAGAATACTTTATGTCCTATTTGACATGCTTAAACTTAATTGTATTCCCAGGGTATATAATAGGCCATTTCATGTCATGAGCAGCACTGCACATGTAAAGACCTAGAGTGGTTTCCTGCTGACATTCAAGCTGTAGCACAACTCAGAAGTTGTCAGCTCTCACGTAACAGAAAAGAAAACATGGAATGTCTAAAAGCTGTTTTTGGCAGTACAGTGCCATAGCTATTGATGGAAGAACTGAAGTGATTTTATTATCAAGGAAAATGACCAGATATCAGCTCTTAAATTAAACTCTGAGCTACTTTTGTTGTTATCATTATATTTGTCCAAACAAATGTACCTTTAGTTGTATCTGGCATTACAATGAACAAGAAATTGGACAAAACAAGGGTGGTCTAATATTTTTTTCCATGGCTGTAGTGTGATACATGAAAACTGGAAAAAAAACTGGGGTAAGAAATAACTAATTCTGACTGTTCAATCACTCCTGTGTTTTCATCCATAAACTTTCATAACAAAATGTGTCGCAAACAGATTGTGGGGAGCAAAAATGGAAAACAAGCCACTGTATTGGGAAAAAAAATGCTGTATTGAGCAAGGATTGCAACATCCTCCAGTGTTGCAATCTCACCCATGAGGCATATTTTGTTATTCTGAGGTTGGTTAAAGTTTTGTGGCTTAGGTTTATTCTCAGCTGAGATGACGGTAAATTTAATTTAGATTTGTGGCATCTTCATGCTCACATTGAGAGTATTGGTTGCAGCAGGTCACCACACAGGTCAGGACTGGTGCCCTGATAATACTAGTGCAGAAACTACATTTCTTATCAGTTCAGGTGAGAAAAAATTTAAAATGAGAGCAAAACAAATCAATTAGAAAGTCCTGTCTTGCCATGATGCATGATATGTCAGATTTTGTGTGTATAAATAGTTTATGCATAAAAAATCGAATCTTTAAAGTAATTTTTTAAAAAATGGTTTTCCTGCAGTTTGCATTAATGTTACCCATATATTATCCAATGACAAGTTCGTTGAGGGACATAAATATTAATGAAGGCATTAAATGTAGTAAATTATGTAACTTGTATCATCCCAAACTGTGATTACAACATTTGATTGAGACATACCTGTTGGTGATTCAAGCACATCTGCAACTGGCTCTTTGGTGGAAATGTTGGACAATCAGCTGCTAAGTCTCTTTGTGCACAACTGCAACATTACATCAATATTGCCCGTTTACTCTAAGAAGATTCTATAAATAAACCAAACAAACAAAATTCTTCCATTCCTTGAGGCAATCTTGGAGCCATTACTGTTGCATGCAACAATCATGTGACCAAAAAAAAAAAATCAAAATTCGAACTATTCAACTGAACTGCAGGCTGTGTAGTGCACATAGGAGACAAGTGTGTAAAAAAATGTAAATAGTAGAATAACAGTCATATTTCTTTCACTATTGGTAAAATTTTGTATATGTCAATTTCATTTTTTTCAGTTTTTGCAAAATAAATAATTAAAGAAATTACTTTTTTTCCCTTTTTTATTATTTATAGAACTATAATGTAGACATCTTTTGAGTTCTCTCTACTTCTGGTCATGGTTGTGCTGTTTCAATAAAAGTACAAAACTTTATACTGCAGTAAAAAAATTAGTTTGAATGTGACAGGAGCCAAGAAATTCCCTTCAAAGCTTGAGATGTGGGGGGTTAAATGCAAAAAGTGACAGGTAAGATAGGTTATTTCAAGATCTGATGTGTTTGCAGTGAGAAGGCGAGTTGAGCAGATTCAAACCACTTGCAGTAATCCTTGATAGCCAAACATCAGACTGCATTTGGATGAACAATGACAGAAGGACTCAGCTGCACAGAGTCTGAATCCACACTACGGATGAAACCAGAGCAGCCGGTCATATCTGAGCACCTGAACAAACACCTTCTCTGGTCTCACCGCGGAAATCTTCCATTTCCAGCGTGAGCTCGACCATTTTGTGGCGAGACCCCGTATGTCTGACCCACTAACACATTTCTGTTTATCAGACGGAGCCGTGACGTCACTGAGGGGCGGAGCCAGCTGCGTTCAAAACACAGTGCCCTCAATCCTCCCTGATTTTCTGCTTCCTGCCTTGTTTTGCGCTTATTTTTCCTCCCACTGGCCCCCTTTTTTTTGGAACAATTGGCGCTTTTTTTAACTTTAACTTTTATTTGCAGTTTCTATATAATGCAGCTGCTTTCCTCTATATTCCTTACGAAACGCGTTTTGCTCCGAGATTGTTTCCCCCCCAAACAGCATCCTACTGTTGTCTGTTTGCTGGCTGCTTTCGGTGAACATGGACTAATTTAAAAGCCGTATAAATGCACCTGCCGTCGAGAAGATACTCTGCTTTTGAAGTCGAAGAGGTAAGAGAGCTTGTGCACAGAATGGAAACAAAAAGACAAGTGCTTTTTTCCGCCCCCTTCTCCTTTTGTTTTTCTTGTCTGCTGCAGCAACTGTGCAGGAAGCTGCAGGAAGCTGCAGCAGCTGCAGCCCGCTTCTCCCGCCCGGATCCTGTCTGTGCTTTTGTGTTGCAGCAAAAGTCACATACCAGAGATTTGAAGTGGGAGTTCTTGCATTGCTCCGTTTCTTCTCAGTCCTGCCTTGTCTGGCTGCAAAGTCTGAAAAATGGCGTTGTTGTTGAAGGCGCACTTCATTTCCTGCTGAGCTGATTGGGCAAACTGCCGCAACAAATAGACAAATTGTGCAAAGACAGACATCATAAAAGCTGATCAAGTTGCTGTTTTGGGAGTAGAAAATGTTTTGGAATTCTGAACTTTCCTGTCTGTGTGATCATTTCTGTTGCTTACCCCTTTCGGTTCCTTTTACCTTTCAAAAAAGAGGCAGGCCCTTATTTTACTGTATACCAGTTCTGTGGGTCATTATATAATTGAGGGACTTTTGAAGTCCATGGGATATATCTTGCATACGTTTTTATTAAAAGTTTAAAAAAACTGTTTTTTATGCTCATTATGATCATGTCTTTACAAATTCTACAATTATTTATTATGGAAACAATCACTTATTTTTAAAAAATGACTGGATATCACTAAAACTAAATAACCATCTGAATTTAATAACAACCACCTTCTAATTGGCTAAATAATAATAAAATGAGCTTATTCAAAAATTGCTTTGATTGTCTTCTTTTTATTAAGTTGAGATAATCATGACAGATGTTTATTTTTGTGGAATATATCAAATTTTATATGAAAAATAACAAATTGTATCTGTGTCCCAGAAATCACTTTCAACTAAGTTCCCCATTACAAAAACACCTCTCAAGGAAGTGTGTTAATTCCAGATCACATGACCTGCTCCACATGATGTCATTTCCTCCTGAAGGAAAGACTGGCAAGACTCCAAGGCTTTCTGAGTTATTTAATAGAAAGTAGTGTGTGGATTTATCACATATCAACAGATTTACTACAATATCTTTATAAATAACTTTCAATTTTCCTCAATTGTATATATAATATTTAGAAGAATCTTTCTGTAAAAATGCCATGTGATGTTTGGTAATATGTTGATTTTAGCCCTGAAAACAGCAGGAATGTCAACTATGATACCTGTCAACTATGTTACAAAAAGTCCCGCAATTCTACATTGACTCGTAATATCCACTGTTTTGCCTGCATCAGGTGTGTGTGCCCTGGGTGAAGCCTGGCCTGTGCTGTGGTGGCGATGAAGAATCCAGGAGCAGCGGAGAGCCGCCGGCTGGTAGGCCTGCTGGAGGCCGCCCTGGTCAGGGAGGCTCGCCTCTGGAAGGTGCCAGTCTTCAAGAACGGATGCATCCAGGTGAGCCAGCGATGTGTGTGATTTATCGGCTTAGCTGAGAGTAGTATTTCATGACCGATACCGGATGGGCTTTTTTTTTGTGCAGCTAAAACAGAAGTAAGTGTTTTAAAATTGCTTTAGTTCCTCACATTTTTAAGCAATCTTTTTTTTCAACCCAGTGAAAAACGAAGTCAATCCTCCATGTGTCATTTATTAACCAGCGTTTCTCTCCTCTGACCACTCAGGGTGCTGACATCTCTTCCTCCCAACACCAAGAAATGATCCTCTGGCTCGGAGACATGAGCCGACTGTTCCAGTTCTGTCCGGAGACCTTTGCCCTGGGAGTGTGTGTCCTCAACCGACTGCTGTCCACCGTCAAGGTACACAGCTGGAGTCTATAATAGTTTTTGCACACAGTTTAATTTGCCAAGTAATGAAAATGTATTCTTTCAGAATACTATAGTGGTGCTTTTGTTTATTTCCTTTCAAATTATATATAGTATAAAGTACTTTTCATTTAAGTGTGGCTTCCAACAGCATCTGCAGCTTAAATCAAATTTGCAATGTGCAAAATCTTCCAGAACATACAGTAAAGGTTGTATTTTTTAATTTATTTTGCAGATAGAGTTAAGCAGGGGCAGATCTGTGCTAATTTTCCAACTTTACCACACAATTTTTCTTGTCTAAAACCTATTTTCGGCACCCAGATAGCTCAGCTGTCTGAGCAGGTGACCCATAAACAGGGGCTATAGAGCCCGACGCAGCGGTCATGGGTTGGAATCCATTGACTGCATGTCATTCCCCCACTCTTCTACCCACGTTTCCTGTCTCTGTCCACTGTCCTATACGTAATAAAGGCGAAAAGGCCCAAAAGACCTTAAAAATAAATAAAATCTATTTTCTCTTTTATAAACTAACTAAGTCTTTTCTTTTCAAAGGCTCAACCAAAATACCTGAAATGCATCGCGTTTACCTCGCTGGTCCTGGCTGCCAAAATCAATGAGGAAGATGAGGTAAGGAGACGAAAAAGCAATAACCAAAAATTACATTTTCAAAAAACGAAGATACCACCCACGACTTCAATGCATTTTCAAAACAATATGTTTATTTCCTCCCCTATTGTGTGTCTGTTTTAACAGGTAATAGGTTCTGTCAGAGACCTGGTTGTGCAGAGCGGATGCAACTTTTCGACAGCGGAGATTCTTCGCATGGAGAGGATCATTCTAGACAAGCTGCACTGGGACTTGTACACCGCAACACCGGTCGACTTCATTCACATAGTAAGTTAGAATTCAGCAGACAGACATGAACTTTTTTTGTTTTGTTTTGTTTTTTAAACTGGACCTGAACTATCGGAGCGTCTCATCGTGAGCTTAAATGATTCCAGGTCCTGGTCTTGCATAAAAACACAAGCAGTACAAAAAGCACACATCGAACCATCATGCTTGCATCATGTCTGCGACAAGATGGTGTATAGAAAGCCTCGCACCTCCCTCCTGCTGCCCCCACAAGAAAGAATTGGTCCTACTAGAGATTGTGCATTCATTCCATTTGGCTCAATGTGCCCATTATCGGTATTAATACAAACTCCAGTCAGTTCTGGTTGAAGTGAGTCCCTCCCACAATCACAGAAGCAAAGAACAGAAATAAAAGCCTGCCTCTAACCCTGCCTGATTCAAGGTTTTGCGTTTGGTTAATGCTGTCTGACTTTAACTGTGTTTTGTTATCTTGGCACACTTTGCTCTGGAGCTGCAACAGTAAGTCAGAAAATGAATCTGCAACTGTTTTGATAATCTTTTTTTTTTCTCTTTTAACCAAAAATGCCAAATATTTGCTCGTTTTTGCTTGCCAAATGCAAGAATTTGATGCTTTTCATTGTCACACATGACTATCTTTGGGTGTTAAAAAAATAAAGTCATCTTGTGCAGTGGAAACTCAAGCAACAGCCAATTTTCACAATTTTTTTTGACAATTTGTAACCAAAAATATTCAGTATATTTCACAGATGAATGGATAATGAAAAAAATTATTCGTTTCAGACTTATTTGGTCGTTTTCCTGATCTAACAGATGGAAAAAAAAATCGTGTGTCGCATTCTAATGTGAATATTGGGCTTGAATTTTTCATAGAGGTCAACTCCAAGTTCTAACCCAAACCAGTTACCCACCAGTGTTTATATTAACTAAAAAACAGAGCCTCATGAAACTCCTCTTAACAATATAAGACTGCATTTGCAAGCTGCCAGCAAAATAACATGCGTGTTGCATATCAGGCCAAGGCACTTCTGACTAACTCTTACCTGCAGCCTTACTTTAAAAACCCTGCTGCCACCAGAAGGGGAGTTTGAAGTTCTGAAACCTTTTAAATTGTCACCACATTTTGAGTGATTAGTGTATCAATAACATGCTGTGGATTGTTGAGATTGTTCAGAAACACCCCCCCATGCTGTGTGATTCAGCTTCCAGCTTGGATCTGTACACAGGAGTGTAATCGTTAAACCCTCGCAACTCATTGCCCGAGGCGGTAACCACTGACTGAACTGTCAACAAATACACACACATACACACAACATCGTTTAGGTCCCCTCATGCACTTGGGCCCAGGGCTGTATTCATAGCGCCTTTTAATGAGAAGAGATCTTATCACGAAACGGTGTTGCTGAAAGTGAATCGCTCAGCCACAGCTTCACTTCACATGAAGATATGGGAGGCAGGTGTTTTCTTCTACAGACAGAGAGTCTTTTTAAAGCAAAATATAGCTACATTTAACTGTAAATGAAGAAGAAATCGGATGCTTTATGAATACAGCCCGAAATTTTCTCGACAGAAACATTGTAGGATTTCTCCATCGGCTTCAAATCCATCTTTAAAATACATCTGACAGTGATTTATTTTTTTTAAACGTATTGATCACAGTTGATTTGTGAAGTATTGTCATGCATTCTCATCCCAGACCACAAGCATTCCCATCGATAGATAAATAACAGCGCTAGATTTGTGTGTGAGATTAGTGGACTGATTCTTAAAGCCACAAACCATAAACTGTCACCAAAAAAAGCAGCTTGGCACATTTGGACTGAACTGGGCTGATTCCAAGTCCTCTGCAGAACTAAAAAAGGGCACTTTCCCTTCCTAATCTGACTGATAGTTGTGTCACAGGTTAACCGAGTGCAGAGTTGTTGTTATAATTATCATTATTAGCGTGAATCTATAGATTATTGTCCCTAGCACTTCACTTTAGGTATTACAAAAAAATCCAAGACTTCCAAAATAAAGAGACGTAATGTAATAATAAAAACTATAATAAAATAAAGACATATTTCTCTTTTTATACTATTCAAATAAATATTTTTGTTTTCCAAATAAATACTTTGACCTATACTGTAAATATCTCACAAGTACATTCCCCCCTGCCCTGAAGAAGTTACTCAGCGTTATTATTCTCCATTGTCTACAAAACAGCAATCGATAAAATCTATCAATAATTTGTCACAGACTCTCCACCATGACACTTTGATATGAATAAATAGGAGGATTTACAGAGATTTGGAAGGTAGAATCAGCCGTGCGGTGCAAGAAACTTTCACCGTCCGATTGGGAACGTCGAGTCCAAACGCACAACTGCGCCTTTGTTTGCTACATTTACCCTGCAATCCGATTTCTTCGAATGAAATGAAGCAGGAAAACCCAAGAGAGGGGAGGAGGGAGGAGGGATTTTGGGGAGTTTTTGTTTGACTTTGGCACCACACTGCTGAATCTACCTCCCAGTAAAATTCCACTTTCCTTAAAAACCCATGGCTTATTTTTGCTACAGAGTAAGAGACAAACTGAAGCAGATGAATTCAACACGATGAGGGAAACACAAGACGATGGAGTGTAGCAAACATTAGGAGAATGTGTTGATGTTTTCCAATCTAATAAATACATGATTTTCTTTACCAGCCACTGATCAGTATCTTATCAGCCGTCTTCTTCGAAGTCAGCTAACAAGAGCATGAAGAAACTAAAGTGCAAAGTTGTTGTTTTTCTACTCTGAGCCCCCACTCAGGTCAGGTTTCTGCCCACAAATGGGAACACAGAAAAGCACTGCACGTACGATACGATACAAACAAGGTTACGATGAGTACTCAGGCAAAGAGGGGGGGCTTCATTAGTAAGACCTGCAGAGCTTCAGGTTCGAACCTCTACAGTAACTTTTAATGTGGCAACGAACGCTTGAGAAGAGTAGAAAATCACCGACTGCAAACTGACAGTGTTTTGGCAGGATGAGAATGAATTTGGGATCAGAGGGATGAATGATGTGTCTGTCAGATATGTACGTTTGGACGTTAAATGCTCTGGAATATTTGACGTAGGAGTAATGCGGGATGAGCGATGGACGATGAGACAACAATGACATCATTATGCTAATGTTTTGGTCTCGCTCCTCTGCATTTCTCTGTTCATCTCGGCTCCTAGTTCCACGCCCTGCTCGTCTCCGGCCACCCCCACCTCGTTCCGTCCATCGGCCTCGGCTCCGGTGTCGGCTGGGACTCGGCAACTGACCCCGGCGAGCTTCCCGCCGGTCCGGGGCATCAGAAGAGGCCTTCGGGCTTCCAGGTGGCGTTGTGGACCAGGCAGGTGCAGCACTGTATGGCCTGCCACCAGCTTTGGCAGTTCAAGGGCTCCACGCTGGCCTTGGCCATCATCACTTTGGAGCTGGAGGCGCTCACGCCCGACTGGTTCTCCGTCTTTACCGACCTGCTGAAGAAAGCACAGGTAAGAGAAAGGCACAGGCCAGGTAGACACCTTTTCTAAATGATAGAGTTGGAATGAAAGGGTGGCGATACATTTCTTACATCCATGACGTAACATCTATTAGAACTTAAACATTTTGTAAACCACTGTCTGATTTGTAGCTTATTGTACTGTATGTTGTGTCACAGTTGTTTAAAAATCTGCAGTTATTCACATTATAATCAGTAATATTGGATGATATACGGGCGCATTGTGTATATGCTACCATTCAAAAGTTTGGGGTCTCGTAGAAATGTCCTTATTTTCGAAAGAAAAGCGTTTTTTTTTCAATGACGATAACATCAAATTAACCCTATAAAACCCACTGTTACAAAAATACATCCGTTTTATTTGTTATTATTGTTTTCTATTATTTATATATTATTTTTGCAATTTGTTTCTATATTTGGAAATATATATATATATATATATATTTTTTTTTTTTTTTACTAATTTTTCTTTTTTTAGATTTGTGTTTATATACTTTTTTGTTTTATTTAATTTTTTGCTCATTTTTTTCTGTATTTGGGTTTGTATATTTATATAGTTTTATTTTTTTGCTAATTCTTTCCTATATCTGGATCTTACGGGGTTAATCAGAAATGCAGTCTACACATTATTATAAATGGCTGATTTTTAATGAATTATCTACATAGGGGTACAGAGTGCTCCTGTGTTCTAATGCTACATTGTGTTAGCTAGTCGTGCTGAAAGGCTAATTGCTGATTAGAAAACCCTTGTGCAGTTATGTTAGCACATGAGTAAAAGTGTGAGTTTTCATGGAAAACATGAAATTGCCTGGGTGACCTGGAACTTTTGAACGGTAGTGAAAGTTTGTTCACAATTGTATGTTTTGATGCTGCTTTTTAAAATCTAGTATTTATAAAGGGGCTGTTTTACATAAAGATACATCATTAAAGGCGCATGTTGGCACATTCAGATAAACAACAGATGTGCAGCGCACGTCTTTAGTTAAAGCAGCTATTTGGCTTCTCCCACAGGTCCAACATTGTAATGAGCACTCAGTTTTAATCCTAAAATTATAATGCAAATCTGCACTTTAGACCCAGCTTGTGCACAAGTAGCATCCAATGTAGGAGGCTGAAAGTCGCTACCTGTTATTTATGCCACTTTGCTGAAAGTAGAAGCCCACAGACATGACCGTCTCAGAAATCAGTCCTTCTGAAACCTCCTTCCATCCTTCTTCCAGGTCGACAGTGTTGAATTCATCCACTGCAAAGAGATGGTGGACGAGTACCTCCACAGCCAGGAGTTCTCCCTGCCGACCAACTCCGTCTACATCTTCGACAGCGCCCAGATCCACGAGGAGGAGCAGCGCCTCGGCCGGGCCAGGAGGGGGCGCATCGGCAAGGAGCAGGGGGACTCTGATGAGTACTACGACGGTTTTAGGTGTTTGTATCGCGAGGAGGCGACTCCGAACGCCGAGGGGAGCGACATGGAGGAGGATTTGTTCCAGCAGAAAGACGTCTCCCCCTGCCCACCCTTACACCCTGCTGTCAACTAGCAGCATTCAGTTACCGTCCACCTCACAGAGCTGCAGAGCTCTTATATCCACATTCACTTATCATAACATTTCCAGACTGATTTGAGAAAAAAAAAAAAAGAGGGTGGCTAAGGTCAAATTAGTTATTGTCCCTTCTGTGCACTTGTCCCGGAGAGCTGTAATGAGATTTGAATGTTTGTTTTTGGTGCAGAGCAATCTGTCTGTTTAAGTTCTCGACTGATTGATGCTCTTTTTTTCCTCCTTTTTATACTACCTTTATCGCATCCGCCTCAAATTGTCTCAACAAGTTGGAGGTAAAGGATTCAGAAAGGGTGTATGTAGGTTTTTTTTACGTTTGAGAGCTGGTCCTGATTTTGTTCGCTGTTCGGTATCTTGGTGCTCAGGTCCCCCCCCCAGAGCCACGTAGCACTTTGAGATAAAACAAGCTTTTTTTAAAAAAATGCAAAAATAATTATATTTTTTCAGCAGTTTTTTTTAAAATTATTTTAATCTTACTGACTTGTACTAAACATTTTTATGCTGTTAAATTTTTATTTACAAAAGCTCAGTTTTACTTAAAAGCTTTACTTCCCTGACTAAATTATGCACGTTATTATTTTTATTCTATGCTTTCAGCCTGTGTTGATTTAATTTATGCAACTGTTGTTACATATCAGACACATTTGGGAGATTAGTTCAACACTAGAGCAGAATGACCAAAAGAAGGTCATTTTGACATGAGATTAACCGATTAATGACGCAGCATTAGTGTCCTTGTTAAAAATTTCAGTATTTTTTATGATATACTGTATGACAGCACCAGTGATCTGAAGATTGAAGTGTTGGGATGAAAGTGTCCTGTTTTTATTTAGAAAAAATCACCTACTTCTGGCAGCTCTGCTATTAGTTTCATCTTGTTACTGAAACGGCAACAAAACACATTTCAATTTAAGCAGTGTTTAAGTTTGGCAGAAAGACGAGCATGCAGTGTGTCCGCAGGGACTTTAGCTCCGCTGTCAAACAGTTGAAGCCTGAAGGCACGGAAAAGACTTTGATCTTCATTTTTTCTTTGTGACTTTAGGTGGCTGGAACTGTTCGCTGTGTTCAGTTTTTCTAATGTGAAGTGGTTACTGTCCTCTCTCTGACCTGTACAGTCTGTTTCGATTCATCTAGCCGGCCGAGCCACATGGTGACCAATTTTTATTTCATATTCCTCCAGATACTGAGGCAGCTACATGTTACTGTTTTGTCAACCACAGAAATAAAGCTATGATTTCATGAGTCTCTTCTGGTTCGATCATTTAAAAGCGTTGCAGCAGGTTGGAGTATTTAGTGCTCAGCTCGATGGAGAATATGTAAACCAGCTAAATTGGCAATACTTTTTTAATCCCCTATCTGGTTGTGTGTTATATCTAGAAAGAAACACTAACAGGTGAGTAAAAACACTGATATCTCATTAAAATGACACCTGTCTTGGGGTGAGATACATCATGCAGCAAGTGAACATTTGATGTGTTGTAAAGAGGAAAAATGGGCTAAGATTAAGGATAATGAATGGGTCAGAGCATCTCCAAAGCAGTGAGGAAAAGTGGTTCAAGGAAGGTGAAATGGCAACACTGATACACATTAGCAGGGTCAGTATATATTTGAGGGACTTTTGAAGTCCATGGGATATATCTTGCAAGGGCCTAAAATCAACATGGCCACCTATAACCAAATACCACATGGTATTTTTAGAGAAAATTCTTCTAAATATTATATATACAATTGAATAAAATTGAAATTTATTTATAAAGATATTGCAGTAAACCTGTTGACATGTGATAAATCCACACTTGACTCACACACTACTTTATATTAAATAACTCAGAAAACCTGGAGTCTGGCCAGTCTTTTCTTCAGGAGGAAATGACATCATGTGGAGCAGGTCATGTGATCTGGAATTAACACACTTCCTTGAGAGGTGTTTTTGTAATGGGTAACTTAGTTGAAAGTGATTTCTTAGACACAGATACAATTAGTTTTTTCCATATAAAATTTGATATAATGGCAAAAAAAGGAATATCTGTCATAATTATTTCAACTTCATAAAAACACAAAACAATTTTTGAATAAGCTCATTTTGTTACTGTTTAGCTAATTAGAAGGTGGTTGTTATTAAATTCGGACGGTTATTTAGTTGACATTTTAGTGATAGCCAGTCATTTTTTATTAATAAGTGATTGTTTCCATAATAAATAATTCTGGAATTTGTACAGACATGATCATAATGAACATAAAAAGCTTTTTTTTTTTTTTTTTTTTTTTTTTAACTTTTAATAAATATGTATGCAAGATATATCCCATGGACTTCAAAAGTCCCTCAATTATACATTGACCCAGATGGAGGAATCACCTCACCTCTTGCAGGACTTAAAGGATCTGCTGCTAACGTCTTGGTGCCTGATAATACAGGACATGTTAGGTGAACTTGTGAAGTCCAGCTCTCAATAGGTCAGAACTGTTCTGGCAGAAAGAAGGAGTCCAGCACAATGTTAGCAAGGTGGTTTTAATGTTCTGGCTGAACGATGTATGCTGTCATGAGTTGGGTTTTACTATAGCCTATTTATAATAGAAGTTGATATTCACTATTTCAGAAAATTACTTCACCTTCTGATGCTGGAGGCAGCAGATAGATTACACTAACTGGAACTGGAAATATATAAAATGCTAACCTGGTGCTAAAGGCTGTCAACCTTGCAGCACCTTTAAAGATGTGATCTCTTGTTTCCAAATTGTAGAAAAAAAAGTGTTAACAACAAAAAAAAGACTTTGACTTAAATCTTTCTGTTAATGCTAAAGTTTAACTCTTACAGGATTTTAAAAATGATCAAATAGAGACATTTTATGTAAACATAACACTTTCTCATGCTGAATTAGTCATTTTGTACAAATTCGATCTACTCCTGACCACTTTAAATTTATTTGGGCAGAAGTGAGTTCATATAACTAGAAGCCTATTTCTGCCACTGAAACAAAAGTAGAGGAGAATTAGGGCATGAAAAAAAAAATCATAACAAATCTAAATTAGAGAGTAAAACTCAATTTCTGATTGGCCTTTAGCATTTTTTGAACGTCGCTAACTTATTTTTTTTAATCCTTGGAAATCTATACATAGCTACACAAAAACAAAGGCTTTAAAATTTACTTAACTTCAGTCTTATCAATTGCTTGTTGGAACTGCAGTTTGTGCAATATCTGAGCTCAGTGTTCTCAAAAGTCACTTGTGATAAACTAGAGTTATAGTCGTTAATGCAGTGAAACTCAAACACTTTGATTACAGCAGTGTTCCTCATTATCGTCCTCAGCTGTACGTACAGTCTGTACGTAGAACAGTCAACAATCACTCAGTTTTGTTAGTGGAGAGTGTTGCTGTATTAAAGGACAGAGAACAGCGAGCTCAGAACAGCTTGTGCGGCTGAATGTGATCCAGTGAGCCCTGCAGGTGGTGGACAGAATAATAATAGCGCTGGCAGAGCCTTCACAGTAAACAGAAAACCATTACTGAGGGAAGAACTCAATTACGGTGCTGTGACTTCGTCTGTCGGGTTTTCACACACACATTCTGCGTGTTGGAATAAATACTAATGCAGCAAATGACAATAAATAAAGAAACCTGCAGTGATGGTACAGTGGTTTCTCAATCATCTTTAGACAAAACATTTGAATGACGTCACTTCACTATGGATTCTATGAAAATCTGATGGGAATTTTAACAGTTTGATGTTTTACAGACTGAAGAAGAAAAATGTAAAATAATAATGTCATAAATACACACTTAGTTTAAAAAAATATCTATTTTACTGGGTCAATATATAATTGAGGGACTTTTGAAGTCCATGGTATATATCTTGCATACATGTTTATAAAAAGTAAAAAAAAAAAAAAAAACTATTGTTTTTTTTTTATGTTCATTATCATCATGTCTTTACAAATTCCAGAATTATTAATTATGGAAACAATCACTCATGAATAAAAAAATGACTGGATATCACTAAAATGTTAACTAAATAACCATCCAAATTTATTAACAACCACCTTCTAATTAGCTAAACAGTAATTAAATGAGCTTATTCTAAAATAGTTTGCGATTGTTTTCTTTTTATTCAGTTGAGATAATCATGACAGATATTTCTTTTTTGACAATATATCAAATTTTATATGGAAAATAACTAATTGTATCTGTGTCCTAGAAATCACTTTCAACTAGTTACCCATTACAAAAACACCTCTCAAGGAAGTGTGTTAATTCCAGATCACATGACCTGCTCCACATGATGTCATTTCCTCCTGAAGAAAAGACTGAAAAGACTCCAAGGCTTTCTGACTTATTTAATAGAAAGTAGTGCGTGAGTCAAGTGTAGATTTATGGTATGTCAACAGGTTTACTACAATATCTTAATAAATAACTTTCAATTTTCCTCAATTGTATATATAATATTTAGAAGAATCTTGGTGTAAAAATACCACGTAGTGTTTTGTTATAGGCAGTCATGTTGATTTTAGGCCTGAAAACAACAAAAACGTTAACTATGTTACCTGTCAACTATGTTACAAAAAGTCCCACAATTATATATTGACCCTATTGATATTTACTATTTGCTCTTACTTTACAGCAGGGGTGTCAAACATGCGGCCCGCAGGCCAAAACTGGCCCACCAGAGGGTCCAATCCGGCCAGCTGGATGACTTTGTGAAGTGTCAGAATTAATGTTATTGAAATTGAACTTACTTTTCTAAAGAAATTTCAGGTTGTTCATGATGTTTTGTAGAAAGACAGCTCCTTAAATGTGAATATTTTCAGAATGGACTTTTTTTTTGCACAAAAACAAAGGACAAATTTGGAGTTGGGGTTATTTCGTGGTTTTTATGTTATGATTTTACTGGTCCAGCCCGTTTGAGATGAAATTGGGTTGAATGTGGCCCCTGAACTAAAAGGAGTTTGACACCCCTGACTTCAAGATTACGAAACTGGCTTGTCCTTGACAGGAATTTCTCAACAAAACCTCCATTTTTCAAATCTATGTTGCTAATTATTTGATCTATTCTTATATTTTCATACAAGAATGAAGAGAAAGCTCAAAGACAGATGAAGTGAGGAAGCGGTTGTGGAGAGTTGAAATGTAGGCCTGTGGTTTTTTAGGCAGCCAGCTACAGTTTGTGCTGACACACAAACAGTACAAACACACTGCAGTCACAAGCAAACTGTTTACATCTTACACACGCTTCCCCAACTGACCAAAAACAGTCAATAAGTTTCACATTGATCTCCGTTTTCACACAGGCACTCCACCTTTGGCAAACACACACTACAAACACGCCGCCCTGCACACAGACACACACCCAGCGGAGGTCAACAGCAGCACGGTGCAGCAGTGAAAGCAGGCAGGATTATGAGCTGAGCAAACAACACTCAGCTCTTCAGTTAGGAATCGCTAAACAGGAAACACTGCGTCTCAAGCTGGCAGCTGTTCGGGGCGCAGCAAAGGCCGACTTGTTGTCTCTATGCGCGTCTCGGAATAAGAGGCTTCACCTGCCTGTGTTTCACTTTCATCTCTTCTAGCGGGTGAATACAGACAAACAAATCATGGCAGAGAGGCATCAAAGTCGGGAGGGGGTTTCCATTTATTTCCATCATCAGACAGTAAATACAGCTGCTCTCTTCTCCATCTCTGAGTGTAAACTCTTCTACAGCGAGCCGAGGCTTGAATGCTTTCCTGAATCTTGTGTTTATGCGTCTATACTGGCTTCATGTTTATGTGTGTCCACTGTCATAACACTCACATCAGTACGATCACTCATGGATTACAATAAAGTTAAATCACTTATGGACAGTGCACACCGTCAATATGTGCGTCTTACAATAACACCATATTCAAAAACTAGCACATTTTGCATATTAAGCTTGCACATTAAGCTCTAGAAAATATTCACATACATTTACTGAGTTAATCTTAAACAGCACCAGAATATTGCATAAGTTTTTATAAAGACTGCATTTTAGGTTGTCAGTACCTACGTATTTGCATTGCAGTATACAGGTACTCAGTTATTGCTGGACATAAAGCTATTTAAATGTATTATTTGGGCTCGTTTGATACAGGGATTTATTCTACTGTGAAGTTTAATTCTCATGAATACAAAACGGGTAACAGACACATCGCCCCTGGACAACATTTCAGAAAGATCATGTATTTAAAAAAACTTTAGGAAAGGCTCCATTTCACTGACATATTCTGTTTAAATGTCAAGCACACCTTACATTTTTTAAAACATGTATCGAACATTTTCCAACACTTTGCCCAGGTGTGTTGTAGTATCAAAAGGTTTGAAGGGTTTTAACTTTCTGTGCGGATAGCTGATGGTGAAACAAGAAAAAATGCAGACAGAACATACTTAAATCACAACATAGAAAAACAAATTGCATATTTTTATATAGAAAAAGTGTCCAAAACAACACAGAAAGAAAGATCCTGAACTAATGAGACGGCCACTGATGGAAAGTGAATATTTTTTCCTCATCATCTCTCACCATCTTTAACTCTTTCCTCCCCCCTGTGGCTTCACCATCATCATCCTTGGTGTCTTTGGTCCATGTGCACAATGTCAAGATGGAATGTCAAAAATAAAGAAATAAACAAACAAACATGAACAGATGTTGTCGTTGCTATGGTGATGGAGGACAAATCCGCGGTTGTGTGTGGAAGGGTGTACAGCGGCCATAAATTAACTGAAAAACAATGACAAACAATAAAAAAAAAATAAATTAAATGAATAAACAACAACTTGACTGAAATAATAAATTAAACAGCAAAGATTCAGATTCTACTGACGACTAAGTAAGTAGCTTTAAAGCAAAGACATGCTGTGGTTAAAATAAAGACCGACACTTGTGTTAGTGAAAAGAAAACAAGAGTGAGTCATTCCAGCTACATTCAGTGTGATGCATCTGTCAGTATTTTCATTTTCAAACATCAGTCCTGAATGTAATCTGCAAAATACTTAAAAGCAGACAAATTAAAAGGAAACTGAGGATCTGCAATTTCAACAAAATCACAAAATGGAAGACGAGTTTCCCACAGCAGCACCAACTGCAATGTGTGTGAGTAGCCACAAGATGGAGCCAGAGATCTGCACTTTAACATTTCAAAACCTCACAGAGACGCTGAGGAGTCAACATAAAGACTATATTAACTGCAATTCATGCACAGTCCACACAACAACTTGACAATACATTTTGATGGTTATTTTCAACTTCTCAGACAGTTATTAGCTTCAGATACTCTAAATTTGATTTCAAATTCAACTTGCAGAGTTTTAAAACCTGCTTCAGGTGAGATAAAATATGTGATCCTACTGGAAAATTCAAAGGATGCTTTAAGAAATGGCTGCAAATGAATTTGGACATGACAAGAACATGGAAACCTGACCGCACATGTGTGACTGCTGCACAACTCATTCCAAAACCATGCGTATTAATAAGCAGCTACAACAGCCTCCGCTCTTCGGAGAAGGATTTCTACAAGCTTTTATAAGCCGGCTGCAGGGATTTGCTCCCATTCAACCACAAGATTATTGGTGAGGTCAGGCGCTAATGTTGGATGGTAAAGCCTAGCATATAGTCGGCATCTTATTCATCCAAAAAGACGTAGGGGGTGGAGGTCAAGGCAAGCTAACTGAAGGTCTTGCAGAGCAAACGGGGAAGGGCTAAACATACAATGCTGCAACTAGTTTCAAGAGCAGTATTACTACCTTAAATATCAATGTCTGCTGGAGCATTAAGATTTCTATTAAATGGAACTGAAGTTCCAAACCCAAGCTAGTAAACAAGTATGTGGACAGGCCTGTCTACAAATAGCTGAAGGTTCCTGAATGCATCTTTAGTCAATGATAAAAACAGGACAAATGGAAACTGGATTTCTTTCAAAATGTATTTTCCAAAAACTGAAAATCTGTGTTCCCAGCTGATACCAATACTGAAAAAAATATGGCTCTAGACACCACAGATAATTTGCTATTTACATTTTTAATTTGTTTCTCTACTAGTCTCCTATCTGCTCAGTTCAGTCTGATTTTTTGTCATGTGACTGTTCATCAGAGCTGAGAGTTTAGAGAGTTAAAGAAGGAACATATAAAACTATTCCTGTTGAGATTTGACAAGAAAGTAAATGCAACACAGTGATAGGTTACTTGCTGATGATTACTCAACCTGCTATTCATCTCTGCTATAAGAAATTTTAAAAAGTGTGCTGTACATGATTTGTAGTTAATGAGCTCCAACATGAAAAGCCAGCTTTTATACCTGTGCCACTGTAACCGCACAGTGCACACCATTAGCATAGCATTGTTGAAAATCAGCTTTGCCGTGCCTGAGCTGAATCCTGCATCACCTATTTAAAAGCTTTTTACTGCCTCAGAGAGCGAGTACACCGCCTCCTCCCTGAGTATCCTGAATAATTAGAGCGAGGCAAAAGGAGAGAGTGAAAGCACAGGAAATGTTAAGCTTGGGCAGGACAAAAAGGGGAAGAAGTTTCCTTAACATATGCCAAGCTTTTATAATAGCTGACATGCTTGTGTGTTGGAGACAGATCGACAACAGCAGAGCGCACACTATTAAAGGCTCATTAAGAAGACACTTTGCCACGGGACTTAGCAGAATGCAAACATCCTGCTTAACAGGGTTATATAGAAAAACCAGAAGCAGGTAAGGCAAATGGACAAAAGGGCCAGCATTTCAAGACTGAAGGCGAAAGGATTACTTAAAGAAAGGGTTAGGAAAAGCAGCTTCCTGTAATGGAAGGAAGAATGAGGGCAGTGAGTGATAGAAAGGAGGGAATGCCTTACTTTTTCTTGTCCTTGTCTTTCTTGAGGGGCTGAGATAAGGACAGCGTCTCAGCTGCCACCTTCTTCCTGTTGAAGGCGTTCATCTCCTCCTCCAGGTCTCTTCGCTTCTCCTCCACCTTTCTTTTCTCCTCCTGGTGCATCCGCTTCAGCTGCTCAAACTTGTCGTGCAGCTGAGAGGGAGGAGACGAGTCAACGGACAGACAGGACGAGGACGGAAAGATTTGAAAACAGAGTGGCCAAGAAAAGACACAGAGAAATTAGAAGAGGAACACAAATATGTCTCTGAATTTTATTTATCACTGCACTGATCAACACCTTTAACACCATAAAAGTTGTTGATCATGTGGGCAAACCCACAGAGAGTCTGCCTCTAGTTCTGCAGCCCTACGTAGCCTTTTTGTCTGTTTTAGATCTTTGTGTCGGTTTTCCGGCCAGCAGTTCTGCACAGCCATACAAAAAACATGTAAACTCCACACAAACCCTAACCAGCTCTGAGATTCAAACCCAGGATTTTCTAGCTGTAAAGTGACAGTACCAGCATGTGGTCAGCAGGCAGCTTTTTCCAGAAAAATGTTTTCAAAATGCCACTACTTGATGTTGAATAAAAGCTGAACACCTGGCTAGTAAAGGGCTTGTAGAGACAAAAACAGAGCTACAGTTTTGTCAATATATTTGGTAGCCTGCAATGTGGGGCTTGTAGGGAACATTGGTAAAATGCAGTGTCTGTCCATAACAAAAATGGTCAGCAAGTGGTGTGTTTTGCCTGTGATAAGGTAAGAGGTGTGACCAGTGAAAAGGTTAGTCTATAGTCCTGCTGAAAGAAACCCCATTAAGTGCAGTATCTGTTGAAAGTCTTTCTGAAAATTATTGATTCAACTGTAGTATAACTGTGGAGGATGTAAGTTTTGATGTTGCTGAACTTTACTAGCTAAACTGTATAGAGGGTAGTGAAGTAAAAGCAGGGACTACGTAGATCGGCACATTCTAGAGGAAGCAATGGTTCAGATTTCTGGTGTAAAGAGATCTCTTACTTTTTTCCATTCTATTTTTATGGCATTATATAGTGGATGAGTGGACACTCAAATAAACTGGAAGAGTAAATGCTGAGCTCTATAGGGACGTATATATAGAGAGAGGGAATATTCTTAGGTATCCATAGCAACATCACATGCTACAGTTGGTACAGATGAGCCACGTCTCGCTGATTAGCTGATTTTCTAAATTTAAACACAGTTTCTTACCTTCACTTCATCTGCTACTTTAGATATACAGAAACTACAACTATATGAATTAAATTTCAGTTTTATATGTCATATATTGTACTGATTACGTTGATTAAAATCATGTAAAATCGTAGTGCTGCCCTGAATGTGTTATGTTGTGTGGAAACTCAACAGACAGCAATGTTACTGCACTACACAATACGCAGTGTTCTCCATCAGACAGCACAGGCATGTTTCTTCTCCAATGTGATCAAATTCTGACCTTCTGTACAAAGAAAGCACCATTCAAGTTGAATATGCTCATTTAAAATCAAATATAGTGTAAAAATATAGCTAATTTGTCAAGACTGACCTCTCTCTCCTTTTCTTTTAGTTCTGCTTCCGTCTCTTTTACTTTGTTGACAAACATTTGTCGCATTTCTTCCTCTTTGCGCTGCAGGTCGCCCAAAAACTCTTTCCTCTTGGCCTCATACGTTTCTTGAAGACTGCCGAGAAGAGAGAGTCAAAACAGATAAAAATAGATGATTGTCTGCAAACAATAGAGGCTTTCCCTGCTGTTGACAGACAAGTATCTCTGTGGTTGTGAAGCTTGTGTGTGCATGAGTTTGCACATTTTCACTCTACCCACACAGTGTGTGTGTGTGTCTACTTTGTCCACTCTACCTGAACGGCTGGCTGTCAGGATCTGTATCTTTGAAGCCCATCTCCTCCAGCTTACAGCGCCGGTACAGCTCGTAGTGGCGGGCATGTGTCTGCTCCCTCAGATCCTCCATGTTGACCCTGATCAGCATCTCTCTGAGTTTTACAAAGTCGCAGTGGCTCTCGTTCTCAACTAAAGAAAAAAAAAAGAACATATACCACGTTTAGGACAGCAATGCCTATCCAGGCGATTGTCTTAATTACTTTGCCATAATGGACAGCATAGGTGTTGAAAAATTGGTTTTCATTGTTCTAATGAGCGTGTTAGACTCAGAAATGTGCAGTCATGTCTCGTTCCAAAATTCAGTCTTTGCTTCTCGCCGCCACTGGGTGCTTGGCTGTCACTGTCCCTACTTTTAACTTATTCTAACACTCCATCTGTCATGCTGTTAACCCTCCCTTTATCTTAAAAGCAGGAAATCATATCACATCTCGACAGGAATGTGAAGCAGTCTGCACAGAATACACCAGAGCCTTAGCAGTTGACTTTTGCATACAAATATAAATACTACTCTCTGTGATTAAACACAATCCATTGCTTTTTAAATCCACTGTATTTTTTACATTTTTCATGTTCAGTTTGTCAACTAGAGTGAACTCTTACCAGCTTCACTAAAGTTTCATGTCTGAGTGAGTGTCACAGTTAAATGACTTCATGGTGGGGAAAGGGCAGGAAGTGTTTCCTGCCTGACAGACTGACAGCGGGTGGGTGGGAGGGTTTGCCCTGGGCGTCATTCTCATTCTCTTCAAGCCTTTACCGGTAGGTCACTTTAGTCCATCACCAGAAAATGTTCCGGAAATTACAAAGTTTTTTTTCCTTTTCAAATTAACACCAGAGCTAAGGTCAGTAAAGGAAGAAAAACCTGACATGGACTGAAATCGTCTGTACAGTGAATCTGTTTCTATGCTGGATTTAAAAAAACGGGATAATGATATCTTAATGCACAAATAGCAAATAGTCAGTCATAGTGTCCACAAAGTTAAAGTGAAGACTTTTTAGGACCTTTTCAATAGCACATATAAAACGTAATACTTGTTTCATGATCCAAACCAACCAATAAAAAGCAATACATCCATTTAAGCCTTTTTTTGCCACAGGTTTATTGTTGCCAAGTGAAAACCCACAAAGAAGGATTAAAAGCCCAACAATAATCCAAAAAATAAATACTTAGAAATAACATTACCACTTATGGCAGGCAATAGAACATATTAAATACCTTCTCATTCCTTTTTTGTTGTTTTTAAGGAAACTAAATGCTGCTTTTTAGGACTTTTCAAAACGTGTGTAGCCAGGATTGTTTCTGCAGGCTTGTATTCAACAGCATTCTCATCAGGAAAAAAAAATATCACTCCTTCATTTTCCTTGATAATACCTTCAGAGTCTAAATGGAAACTTGGAAAACTGCTAGTTATTTGTTGCTCTATCACCCACAATTTTCAAATTATAGCCAAACTTCTGCAAAGTAATAATCATATGAAGCACCACAAAGAGCAGCTGTGGTCCAGAGCATAACTTGATACATTAGTCGACTAATGTTGGAAAAACTACAAAACCACAAAGGCACTATAAAAGACTGACTCAGTAAGACAGATGTGTTGGAAGCTAATGTCATCAACCTGTTGGCAAAACTCAGGTAGATGCTCCAAAGATGACTTCAGTTGTCCTACATCTGGTGTGTGTGCTGGCCAAGGCCACGTGCAGAACGAAGGCACGTGGCCTCTCAGGTACTGCCATGAATCCCAGCATAGCAGCAGCAGGTCATGGAATGTATGTTGTGTTTAAATACCACCACAAGCTGTGAGCTTTGAGAATGTAAAGACAACAACAGTGACATTCAAAAGGACCAATTAGCGCAGCCTTTAGCTCTCCATGATGGAAAATAATGGGAAAACGCCTGCAGTGCATGATAGCGAACCAGTGTCGCATAACAAAAATGCAACACAACAGTGACAGTGTCTGGAGGACCCGAACATCTCGGCCAAAAGAAAAAAAAACTAAACAAAACATAAGCCTGTGCCCTTATTAGACTGGAACAAAAACACAAGTGAATAACCACTAACTCGCCCTTCTTTACTTTAACAGTTTTGAAGGCCAAAATGAATTTTAAAAAATGTAAAACAGTAGTGGTGATGCAGCTGTATGAATCAGCAACTCATATTTTTTTGCTCAAATCTGGTGGTTAACCACACACATCATTAGTGGAAGAACAGGAGTTTAAAAAAAGAAACGAACAGATCTTTGGGGCTGCATCCAGGCTACTGAAATTGCCTGTTCATTTGGCATCTAATAGTCTCTCTGTACTGGACCCCTGCTGAGGGCTGAATGAAGGCCAATTCTCTGACTGACTGCAGCATTGAGCCCTTAAGATATCTGAACACAGAGCTCTACTGACAAACAGACACACGCACTCACATGAAAACACAAACATACAAGCAGAGGAGAACAGAGACATGGCTGACAATAAATGTACAGTTATCAAACATAAATTAATATAGAGACCGCAAATAGCATGTTGACTCACTGAACATCAAAATGAACCATTTGTCCTCAAGCTGATCATCTGCTCCTGTATGTTTGATAAGGCTAAGGCATACTTTACAAATACAATTACATAAAACAATAAAAACAGTCACTCTAAAGCTATGTTGTATATAGTGTTATTAAATCTGGTAGTTTTGTCTAAGATTTTAGCAAAATATACAGAAGATATGTCATAAAGAAGTGACTATTTCACATTAGTTAGTAGTCATTTCTATGGTTGGTCTGTCTTAATCCATGCAGACCTTTGGAGCATGAACTCCTAAAACCTTTTACTCTCCAGTTTACTCTCATTGCCCTTGTACAGTGTATGGATGATGGAGTGTCCCTGAGGGTCATGGTTTATTCTCTGCCTGCCCTTGGTTTTTACTCATGCACAAAGCTGCTGAGGACACATTCATCTATCCTATAATTACAGAGGACGCACGGATGACAGATGGGTTCTCATTAGTTGACAAGTACGCTGATTAATAACCCAACCTATGGCTGAGCATTCATTCAATATCATCATTTAGCTGCTCTCAGTGAAATTATGCCAACATGTTATTACATAACTGAATAAAATACAATTGTATTAGTAACAGTAATCAAATAAAAGCAAAAAACTAACAAAACAAATTGATGTTTTGATATGCATGAAAAAAAAATCCTGAGATGTAATGTCTAAACATACTCAAGACCTTGTTTTTATGTGATTTTGGGGGGGGTGTATTTGCAATATTGATAACAGAAACATGTTTTTTAATCCTCTGCTTTATTCCAACCACAAGAACCAGCCTAAATTTACTTCCCAAAATGAAAACAACTGAGAATCAAATGCAAAGTCAGTGCTGCCTGACATTCATGTTCACATACAAGCACCTACTGCAACATGTGTGCACAGTGGAACAAACACACAAAAGCCTGCAGAGAAGAAACACCAGGGGTCTGCTATATGTCACAGATGTCTGGAGTTCACAGATAACAGAGCAATAAGATCCAGAGGGAAGATAAACACAGACACACTGAGCCCCTCTTCAATTACTCCTTTTGTCAGTAGACAGTCCTTCCTCTGTCTTTCTTCAAGTCAATGGAAATTTCTCATGACTCCTCAAGAGGTTACCATAACCCATCTATATGACATCTGGCAACCACAAACTGTTTCCACTGACAGAGACCCTCCTTTCAGTCAGCGACTTTTGTACAACACAGAGACTTCTGTCCTCCTCTGAATGTGTCTTCAGATACTGTAACAGTGTGTTGTGTCTCCGATGCACCATCAGCGTGGAAACAGGCCTGTCTAAAAAGGGGAGTAGTTTTCTTTTATTAGATCTCATCAGTCCACACTTTTGTTGTGAGCCAGAGATAGATGATAGATAAGATAGTTAGATGCAGAAAACAACGAAACAGAAGAACAAAAAATAAAGATGCATATGGACTTTTGGATCTTACATGATTTTTCCCCGTACGGCATACCCTTAGTTGTTTACTATGAATAATACAGCAGCCTTATCCAAGCGAATAATCATAATTTTAGAGATGGCTCTGCTTTACTCCGAAGTTTACCTACATGACTGGGGTAAACAAAGCTTCACCATTTGAGAAAAATTACAAATGTACAGTAAGCTACATTTTCTATTTTTCCACTGGGGAAACCCTATTCAACTTTTATAAACAGATTAGATGCCGACTGATGTAACAAGTGGCCGGAATTAAGGGCCAGTATTGGCCTATCAAAGATATGTCAGTATCAGTATATATGTCATCTGATATGCGGGTTAATTTTTTTTTATTCATAATTTAGAATTCATGTCAACACACACTTTGTCCAGCAGAATGTGCTCACTTCCTATTTTCTTCTTATTTTCTTCAACACTGTCCGCAGCAGTAGAGTAGTAGAGTACATATCAATATCAGCAGTGTTGGTGCAGAGTAAGGAGGTGTCTTCACGGTAAACTGCAAACTAGTTAGTACAATATGTTGCTGGCAAAAATTAAGTACTGATCCGGCTCTAATATAAATATTTGATAAAGTATTTATAACACAGTATAATGCAAATATGAACAGATATAAGGACATATTAGACTGCATTATCTCTTTATGCACCTCCACCTATGGGTGACTACAGAAAGCAATAAAATTACACAACACATTTTTACCACAGTCATTTAATTGAAAGTAGACATATGTGTTTATTACCTATTTTCTACTCATTGTTTCTGTGACCCCTGTGTATTTAGGAGCATTCTCATCTAAACTCTTTTTTAGTAGCCACCTGTTAACTGCTGGTGGAGACTGATAACATATGAGAAACATCTGTTATGATGTGGGGAAAAACCCAAAGACATGTGCTCAGAGTAAAGCTGAGATAAGTTTTCTTCTGGACAGCACTAATCTGTCTTTTACTAGACAGGACTGTAGCCTCATAGAGACTGACGGAGTCCAGAGGAGTCTGTCCCCCAGGAGACACACACACAGCAGGCTTTATAAATAACCAAAGAGAGTCCTCTGAGGGTTGGGGAATGAGAGTGGTCAGTGGATAACAGCGAGAGGAAAGGAATAGAGTGCGAGCAAGAGAGCAATAAACCAAAGAGGAAGGAAGAAGGGAGGGATGGAGGGAGGAAAGAATGAAGGGAGGGAGGAAAGAATGAAGGGAGGGAGGGTGGGGGAGAGAGAGAAAGGCAGCTCTCTGACAGGATAACTCCCATGTGAGTGGTAATATTCTCACAGCACAGCCCTGTGTGACATTATTAAATTAAACTGTTTACCATCATTGACAACCACAGAGGAATGATCTGTGGGAAACAAAATTCCCAAGAAACCACACACAAGACAAGAGGTGACATCTCCATGGGCAATGCATGCAAGTCAACTTACAGCCCTACGAGCATGCTGTGCACATACTGGAATATATGGTGCATAAAGAAAGGACAACAATAACAATATACATATCACAAGTGCACTCAGACAAACACTGGCAGCTCTGCAAAACAATCTTCACCCACTCGTCCTTTATTTCAATGTCACTCTGCATGAAGTCACGCTTTCATCTGCGGAGGGCATGCTGCATTAACAGGGCGGGTATAAATAAATAAGCAAACTGTCAGATGCACTCGTCACTCCACCATGACCAGGGAACATCTTTCATCAAGGATACTGACAGACACTGGGCTGTTGAGCAAAGTACCCTCCAAACAACAGGCCTGTCCATTACACCAGTTCCTACATTGCTTTTACTTATTGATGAATGTAATGATGTGTTTTGACTGACAAAGATAATTCATTTGTGATGATATATATAAAGGAAAACTTAGCAAGTGTGACATTTTTGTAAAAAAAAATATCAAAATAGTTGCAGATTTTTTTTTGCAATGGATCATTACTGTAGCTGTAGTTTTTGGGTTCTTCGGATGCCTCTCAGTTAGGCAGGACATCCGCATGAACACCAAAACACAACTGTATCCACTTTTAGACACTTTCAGAAAAAACAACCACTATGAATGCAAACCCATACAATGGCAATATAAAGACGGGTCAAGTACTGACACAGTGCCTTGGCTGTCTGAGAAGTATTTAAGTGCAAATATCTCACATTAAACAGTCAGTGTGCATATGAAGTAGCCAGCATTGTCACCTTTAAGGATGTCAGAAACTAGTTAGCATACAAACTATTTTTAACTCGCTAAAGGTTTTAAGCTGTCAAACGTGTCACCTCCTAGTGGCACAACTACAGGAAACTACAGTTCAAGACCTCTTCGTTGCTTCATGACAGACAAGAGAAGTCATGACTTAACAGCTTCTTTAAAGTTAGTGACTACGATGAGGCGGTAGAGTGATAATTAAACGCCACACAATGGAATTAACTCATTATATTGGCTCTTTTTCTCTATGTGCAAGCTATTTTTTCTCTGCCAACTAACTTTTGAGATTTGTTAATGAAATTGTGCTATGATAATAATCCACTTTAGCCCTTTGACTTGTCGCTCTGTCCATGTATTAATTCTGTAGCAGCCTGGAGATTGGAGTTAAACCACAACTGTCCCCTTAAGGTAACGTTGGCTTGTGAAACACAAACAGACACATTGTGATTGACTTTCTTGTGAACCGTTCTCACCTTGCACAACACCCCAGGGGTACTGTCTGGCCCTCACTGTTTTGTTCCCCACTTTGACCTCTTCCACGCTCCCAACCACAGCAAATGGCAGATGAGCCTGCACAGAAAAAGCGGTTAGAGCGTTAAAAAGTGCAAGAGTTTCAGTTGTAATCAGAGCGATAACCAGGGGCCTCATTCCTGGCTTTATCCATCCTCTGGATTACACTTTCTTAGAGAGCTGCTTTCCTGTTTACTTCGTGCCAATATACGTCACAGCGCAGTAACTGTTTTGCAAGTAAATTTTCACTAGCTTGTTGTGTAGAACTTAATAAAAACGAAACAAAAAGAGTAACAATTTAAACTTGTTTCAATTTGTTTGCCGACTCTCTTATCTTTCACAACCAGACCACACCAGAGCGGAGTGTAACCATGTTTATATACGAGCTACACCAGAGGTCTGTTTTAAGTTTAACATGTGGCTCAGTTGGGGCTGAGAAGCCCATTTTATTTAAGTGATTAAACACACACACACACACACACTTTATTATTGCTCTCAGAGCGCCTACGCCTCGTTAAGACCAACAGTGGGGCATCATAGGGGAAACATTGCCCAACACGCTACCTCAAAAATTAGATGGTGAGTTGAAAGCAGCTGGCGGGTTGCAGCACAGAGGAACAAGCTGGTGAGTGTGGGCGCTGATGTAACTGACTATGAATAGAGCGGGATACTGTACAAGGACAGTGCCTCAGAGAACCAAATGCAGTCTTATTTATCCAAAGACAATTTACCACTTGGGCATTTTTACGTGTGTGGGTGTGTGTCTGAACACTGAATATATCATCAGTAATATCATTTTTAGAGGAAAATGCATTTGTGCCTGCACAAAAGTCACTAGTTTATGTTTATTTATATTGCAGCATGCAGAATTTGTAAAGTACAAATGAACTTTTTTTGAGATAAGGAAAATATATAAGCAAATTGACAAAGCCTGTCAAAGGAAAGTTTGTGCTGTTATCAAGTTCAGACACTTCTTATAAGGTAAGAAGTAATGGGACATATGTTAAGCATAAAACTATGTTTAATGGGTATATAAACTACAAGTGCAAGCGCAGGCTGAAGGGAATCAAGTATCTGCACTTTTTTTTTTTGATTTTTTCAAGTAAACAGTCCTAGATTTGTGGGATTTCAAAGTATCTACATGAAAAAAGCATTCATTTTCAGCGTATGTTTAAAGCAAACATCATCATATGCTGCCGTTACCAGATGTGTAACACATGTGGTGCTAAAAATGCACAGTCAACAGGCACGCAGATATTTAACCCTACAATACTAAAATAAGTATCACAGCCTTTTTTTTCCCCAACATGTCAACACCAACATCAGTTTAGGCATATGTTAGCATCTACAGTAAGTGAATGAGAATACTAGTGACTTACGTTCATGGAAGCATTGATCTCGCTCACAGCTTCATCATCTGTAGGGAACTGATAGATCTGGACGCCGTTGCTCACCAGCTCACTCATAATCTTTATTTTGAATTTATGGAGCTCGCTCTTGGAGATTGTGTCCGCTTTGGCAATGATGGGAATTATGTTGACCTAAGGAAAACGGTGAGAAAGAAATGCAAGTAGTGGGGTTAAATATGTGGAGCATCGCAGTGTTCTTGGTTTTACAGTTGAGTCTGCCAAAAATGCTGATGCATTCTTGTACTGAAAGCTGCTTGTGTTGTGCATTACAGAATTCATTATGTAATGGTCTGGTCTGACATGCATCTTCTTGCCTAATGATGATCACTTCTGACAGAACAAAACGTATCTGTTAAGCTCAGAGGAGTAAGATAGGAAGATGCTAAAGGAATCTATGAAATGTTTCTAGTGAATTACAGATTGCTCAGTTGACTTCTTTTCATTAGTACTTCATGAACAAACACTGTAAAAAAGCTCGATTAAACACACTGAAGTTATAAATGGTTGTGGAAGCATACAAGACAATACGCAGGAAAACTGAACGCTGATGAAGCTCAGTCCCAACAGATACATTAAACAAAGAGCGATTATGAAAACAAACTAAGCTCCATTTACAATCACCAGCATATGTGCAGAAATAAACACCGTTCATCTACATTCCTCCGTACGACTGCATTACCCAAATCACCAACTGGGAAGATGCGGTGGACTCCCACAGTTTCAATCATCAATTCCACAATGTGCCTCTGAGCAAAGAGCCAGAGCTTGTTAGGAGTCAAATTACAACCTCATCATACTTTACTGGATCATTAATTTGCAGCAGGGCAGCCACTATCATGCTTTAACCCTTATTTAAGAAACCATGTTCACTAATCGCTATCCAGCAGCCTTGTATGGCCACTGAAGCAGATGGAACTTAATGGTCATTGAGGAAGGAGGGGACAGTCATATTTGTTCCCTTCCCACAACTGGGTTTTCCCAGCTGACCAAAGAGCAGTCCCAAATAGTTCCTGGTGTTTGTTCTGAACAACTGGGAACACCAGCTGTAGCCACATTAAAGCAGTTCACATGTAAGATAATCACTGCAAAAAAACAGCTTGATATTTGTGGCACTGTATGCTTTAATCTTACGACAAATATATATGTGAACGTGTTCAGTAGATATAAAAACCATACTGAGCCTCTAAATATTTATAGAGTACTGCGGGGAACAATTAGCTGCTCAGCTAAATTTTCAGAATTAACATTCTCATAATGTGGAGACTTTGGTGAAAGTAAACAGGAAGTACAATGGTGCTATGGTGTCACTTACTTAGCTTTTTTAACCTATATTTACTTAATAATTGCCACCATTAAAAGTACACCAGAGTAACTGCTGGGATATCCAATTTGCAGTGGTAACAGTAATGTGCCCACAGCAGTTACTGGATTACTGATTCCAAAAAAGTTAAAAATATGATGATTCTCTGGCAATTTCTAGAGTCTTTTTTCTCTGACTTCTAAGCTGGTTTATGGTCATTTATGGATAATGATATCCTTGGAGAGTGTAAAGTCACATTAAATCTAAAAATACATGCATTACGTCTTAGGTCAGCAAATTGCAGTAATCAGGCAGCACGGGTTTTAAAGCAGCTCCATATGCTGGTCTTGTTGGTAACTAGGCCAAACTGGAACAACTAACCCCCTATTGTTACAGAACATCGACATGTAACTGTCCCCTCCGTGCCTCCCCTTCAACTCAACTTCACTTTGAAAATCTCTGATCTGTGGCAAACTGGCCAAACAATCTAAACCAGAAACAGAAAGAGCAAGAAGGAAAATATCATATGACTCAAATGACATGACTGATTGTAGTGCAAACTGTGGGACATTTTAAAGGTTAGCAGGAAATATCAATCCTTATTTGCCAAATGGCCGCAGCAAACTGAATAATCTACATCCAAATATCTGATAATTAAAGGGTAATAATTTCCTCCCATTCAAAAAAAATAAGTCTTGATTTAAAATAAAGCAGGCCTCTTTCAGACTCTTATCTCTTTTCCTGCCTTCGTCCACCAAAAGTCACATTCCCTCTGCTGGGCCTTCAACCATCATCTGTAAGGAGGGGTGATTTGTACCCCATTTACAAGAAAAACACCATTGTCTGGGTTTGACAGCAAAATCTACAGACTGAGGGAAAGGCTGTTTCTGGTCCATTTCCCTAGTTTTTCCTGTGACAGGGCGATCTGGCAGAAAAGACAGCTCTGTTCATTTATCTTTGGTTTCCAGATAAAACTTGATATTTACAATACTACTTTCTGACATAACTAGAACTGCACAGAAAGCAAAAATGTGACTGTGGATGGTATTTTAGCTCCCATTAAATGAGTCTCAATGAAATATATGCATGACAAACAGAATGTAACACTTGTTTGATTAATTACAGTACGAAACAATAAGTTGAGTAATTGATTGTCATAAATTAATCACCATCAATTTGATAATCATTTTCATTTTTCGCTTTCAAATGCGAACATTGGCTGAACTTCTCAGCTGTATATCTGCACAGATTTTGGTTGTGGACTGAAAGTGAGATTAAACAAAAAACTGAAGCTGCCACTTTGGTGTCTGGAAACTTATGACGTTCATTTTTAATTATTTTTGGCATTTGAAAGGCCAGACGGAATCAGTTAGTTGAAAAATAGACAGTACAATGAAATGACTCATTGAATTGAAAATAACTCATCATGAAAGCACAAATTTATTTGTAAATTGGCTGGGCCTTTGCCTTGTCTGGTGGAAGCAAAGCAGGTAATTTCTGTGGTAACCCTGCAAACATAGATGGCCCAGAAATTAAAATAAGAGCGAAAACTACTAGATGTCGATTCTTTCTAAGTTTGCAACTGCTGCCAATACTGTCTGCAAGTCTGTCTAGAAAGAGACCACTGCATGAAGCCCATTTGTTCTGTAAAACAAAACAGTGTTGCAGCCACGCTGTGGTCACTCATCACTGGCTTGCTTTCAGATAAAACAGCGGCCATATTGCACATTGTGGAAAGATTGCTGGGACGGAGCCACTGAGGTCAGAGTGGTACTCACCATGACCACCCACTCAGGCTAGTCCATTGTTGCACTCACAACACTGTAAATCATTATCAATAAAAGTGTCTGCCAACATTGCTGTTATTTAACACTTGAAGCACTTTCTGATGCTGGGCAACTGAAAGACGTTTGTGAGTAACTAAAACGTCCTTGGTAGCCACACTGGAGGTTCACAAAAGAAAAGAAAGTGGCTCATAAAACTGCAGGGAGGTTTAGCTGTGGTAAGCTGCTTTTCTTTCACTCATATTACTGGGAGTGTGGTGCATTAGCTGCTAAAAGATACCAAACATCCATCTCATGTTAACAGCTTTGATGTGGTTCATGTGAAGCTATAGAGATACTATATTTAGCTCAGGTAAGTTACCATGTCTTTGTTTAAAGCAGGGGTACAGAGACTTGGCTGTGTTCGCTGTGGTGGTTTGGATGGTGTCAGGAAGACAGTTGGCAAACGTAGCGTGCCAGGTTTTGATCACTCTGTTGGCTGGTAAAGACAGCACAGAGGCTCAGCAGTCAGCACCTTCGTCTCACTGCAAGAAAAGTCCTGAATTTGGATCTCTATCCTTACTGACGCTTGTGTAGGTTTCCTCTAAGGTCAAAACAGCATTCTGGTTTCCTTGTAGGAATCATTAACCATAACAAATAGCATAAATTGTGGCAAATTTAAGCATCAGAAAGAAAACATTAAATAGCAATGAAAATATTTAAACAAAACACAATGGGTTTTTTTTTGTTATTTGTGAAATATGAAATCAAATGTGTGTATGTGAAACACTAAATCTAGTTCGGAAGAGTCATAGTGTATTCATTTTTCTTCTCATAAAACTATTAACTGTCCCTTAAGAGTGACATTTGGCTGAGCAGTCATTCTTCTGAATAGTATCAGGAGACATTTGGCAGAAATGTGCAGCCATGCGTTGATAGTTGGCAGAGGTAAGTCAGCAGGTTTCGGTCACAAGCTGACCATCTGTTTTCTTCTGGATATATTATCATTGCATCAATGGAAACAAACAGGGCTGTAGCTGACACTTTGTCATGTTTACAGCAGTGCTATCAATTGTTTTATATACACTGGAATACTGTGGAGGCTGTAAATAAAACCCCTCAGGTTTGAAATGCTTTAGGTCAGACTGAATGATGTAACAAAATTTGGATAGTGAACCTTTTAATACTGTGACTTGTTGTAAAGTCATACAAATGTGCACACAAAAATACACAACAACAGCTTTTTGTCATCCACATGAAGCTTTCTCAGTTTAGGTGCTTACAGATGTCAAAGCCAAAGACAGAATGAAATGTGGATGTTTGCTGAACCACAAAATATTTCACACTTTCGCAGCATATAATAGTCAATAAAATCCTGAGCGTCTTTTTCTCTCCTTATTGCCCTTAAGGTTAAACAAGCTCATACAGAGTAGAAGACACAAATCTTTGCATCGGGATTTTAACTGCCTCTTTTTGTCAGTCTTTCTCCTCTGGGCTTTGTGAATATATGCTTTAAAATGTTTCAAGGATCTCCTCCCTTTCTGAAATTCCCTGAAACCATGATTTAGGATGAAAACCTGGCATATTATTTGTGTTACTACTCTAAAACATTCAGAAATCCTTTGCTTAAAATAATCACCTACATATTTTGTTGTATTGCAAAGAACTGAAATTGGTCAGACGCATAAGTAGCAACATAAATCACAAAAAACTCCAGAAAATTTCACTCATTATCTACTTGTATATAAATAGTAAAATTGTAAATCCAACACGGCTCCAACTTTGACCTAAAAGTTGACTTGTTGGCTCTTTTTGACTTTCCCACTACAAGTCATACTCCTTTTTTCACGCTCCAAGTGCTGTTGTGATGAGATTTTTTTCAACCAGTTATCTAAGTGAGGCAACACTAGTAATTGTATCCGCAGTGGGCTGCACTTATCGGATGCATGGCAAAACACACATGAACCAGCCAATAATCTGTGTTGCAATACTGGCACAAGCACAATGAAAAACCCACAAATCAATGTGTGTTTGAGTGTGACTATTGACTGGTATGAAGCTGTGCGTTGACCTGTAAACATGTAAACTGCAAATATGTCAAACTGGAACTCAGATGGAAATGATGAGGATGTATTTCAAGACTAAATAATTTGATTTAACTGTCTTTTTTATATATAAGAAATTGAATATTGTCATTTGTTTGCTTTCTTGACACAGAAAATCTAATATTTTGCACTTGCAATATGTAATATGTTAGCTTTTAGGTAAGAAAATGTTAATAGAGGGATGTTAAAGTCCAAGCATGACCCCAAAGATTGCCGTGTGAACTCTTCTAGAAATCCGACACGATGAGAGGGAAACTTGCTTGTTCACTAGAACATTTTTCTTTTACCTTTATAGCTTTGGGAGACAGAGAGTCCACGGCCTGGCAGACAGATCAGGGATCTCCATGTCTCAGTGAAATTCACACCAGTCACAGTGAAAGGGAGGTTGGATTACAGCAACCAATATTATTCAAACAACGGGAAAGGACTAGTGTGTGTGAGTGTGTGTGTTTTGCCAGAGGGGAAAATCAAAACAAACATACAGAGGTGTGTGTGTATCACTTTTGTGTACCTTGCTGTCCAGTTTTTTCATTGTGACGAGGTCCAGGGACTTCAGGGAGTGTCCTGTCGGGGCGATGAAATAAAGGCAGATGTGGATCCGGGTGTCGTGGTAGTTAAACAGCGAGCGTTTGATCTTCAGCTCTTCCTGGAGATAGTTTTCAAACTGAGTGTCAATGTAGTCAACAATGGGCTTGTAACTGTGGAGAGAGAAAAAGAGAAACTGTTAGGATTTATGTCTGTGGTAAAAGCAAAATATTTGTCTTCTTATTCATGCATTGGTAATGAATCTAAAAGGAAACATGGACTTGGCGCTGGGGAAATAAACCGAGCTGCTTATGTTTTCTGTAACTGTGTGATCTGATTCAAAGCCAAGATCTCGGCCTTGAGTTTGTTCAGCTTATGGAAGTCTGGTTGAAACTAATCACAGTGGCTGCAAAACATGCTGTCTTCTCTCTCAGAGCTGTGCCTTGGGAGCCCAACACTGTGTATCACCGGCATGAATAAAGGAGACCAATACTCTAGGAAAATATCAGATCCATTTATAAGCAGTGCCACTCATTTTCTTGGAGTATATTTGGCAGAGTTACCAGAACCTATATTCAAAATCTATTAAAATTCACCTATCAGTGACATATCGGGGTTGCTGCAATGAAAAAGATTTTCCATTCTTTAAAATTAGATAGACACAATTATTTTTCAAATTATGACATAAAAGTAATACAGCATTCCATTAAATTTCCCTCTAACATACCTCATACTTCTAGTGGTAGTTCTAGTGTTAATATCAAAACAATGAGAATGTAAGTGCTTTCCTACTATATTGTGACTTTATCACAGCTGCTACATCATAAATGTCAATATACGTTTTAAAAAAAACTTTATTAAAATGAAGATAGCTTGAATTTCTTTTAACACCAAAACAGTCACTAATTTGATTAGGTGGGTTATGAGACACTTTAAATATGTGTTATTCATTCATGCCAAGTAGAATATTTTAGCCTGCAGCTTTAACTCATTTAAATTGTGACAACAAGACCAATAGAAGCCAGTCACATTCTTAATAAAGCACATCTGCTGCCAGAAATGAAGGTTGCTTTTAACTGGTTCATCATTCACCACAGATAAAAGTCCCACAGTCATAGTTTGGATATCAAGAAACCACTAGTCATTTTCAGACGATGTATCTCTGCAATTATGATAATTTGCTTGTGATAATATGTGTTTGATAAAGTCAGTAAATTTATTTGCCATCCACAATTCTGCCGGCATTGAACAGACATTGCTGTAGTTCCCAGACAAACTGCATTGTTTATGTCATGTTGCTGGAGAGATTCACAAGCAAACGTGTTTATAAGCAACTGCAAGTAGTGTCAAAAGTCTGATACATCTTGAACCCATATTCAGTCACACAGACCTCGAACCCTCTGTATATTTGCTGCCCAGGCAGCTGTGGCTCAGGCAGTCGAGCAGGTTGTCGGCCAATCGAAAGTTCCCCGTTTCGACCCCCAGACCCTCCGATTGTCCTCGGGCAAGACACCGAAATAGAAGCTGCTTCCGCTAGCAGTGTGTAAGTGTGTAAATGAGAACCATTGTAAAGTGCTTTGAGCACTGCTGAGGTAGAGAAACGCTTTGTAAGTGCAGACCATTTAGCTCACAGAGCCTCAAAGTGCCTGAAATGTAACCCACATCCTCATGTTTAAAAGGAAAAGCGTCAATATTTGCTTTTGAATTTAGAAGTGAGAAGAAACTCTAAGACTCTTAAACGAGATGAGTCGAAAATACATAGCTTCAGGGATATATGGACAGATTTTGTGACACTGTGTGCCAATACAGATGGCAAACTATGGCAACAAATGCAGAGTTTATCATGTTAAATTCAAGTTGAGGGCTTCAGTCTTGTCAACTGTCCCCATATAACACAGACATCTTTACTAAATCTGTCGGTTAACCATGAATATTACGGTGTCTTGTCTACGTCTCAACACTAGGATGTCCCACATTACGGACATTTTACAGCTCAGAGTGAGACATAAGTCAAAAATCTATCTTATTTCCTCAGCCGGCACCATGTTTACAGTCATCTGTCCTCTCCTTTCACATCTATCTTCAATCTTCTCTGTGGAATGCACCAACTCTGACCTTTTGAAGCTCTCTCAGTGTGCATTTACAGTCCGCTGCAGGGTCTGTCCTTCAGCATGTTGGTTTATATGGCCTACAGAGAAAGCTGCTATCAAAGAGCGTGAGAGTGCAGCTTGCTGGCTAGGCCACAACAAGTACACTTCATACCACAGCTGAATGTTAAAAAAATAAATTTAAAAAAATCAACAACTTCCTCTATATTTCTCCCACCTCATGCTATTTCCATCCCACGGAGACAAGAAAAATGTGTAGAAGTCTGCAGTGATTCTAGTTTCTGTCTGTTTCTCTTATTTGTATCCCATGGCAACATTTCAGTAAAACTATTGCATTGTCTCTTTGCAAACAGAAAGTAGGGTTTGGATAGAAATTAACAGGAAATGCTGTTGTGACAGCGGTGATGAGTCACATGGAAAACTCAAAGAAGTATGTTTTTCACAAGTATCAGATGAAGAGAAATGAACTCATGGAACAATACATTAAGTACTTTATGCCAGAATAGTTCAAAACAGATAAATGCCACCACTGGCAAGAATCATGCTGTTACTTGTCTTGATTTGATATCAGTAAGCATCATTCTGGTGATTAGCAGGTCAGGAAAGGTAAAGGAGTAAGGCTTAAAAATGAGGTAAACATGGGTGAGTCTAGTTTAGATATATTCTTTTCTTTGTTTTATTGTGTGACTGACTTGTAACTAGGACTTGCTTCACACTGAATGAGAGTAATTACTTAATTTATTTGCATCCTATATATCCAAAAATCTTCAAATCTTGAACAAACGTAATCGTCTTTTACCCAAAGGCTCTAGACAGCAGTATATCACCCAACCCAACACCATTGTTACTAAAAACTCTCAGCGCTTTAGTCACATCACTGTCGTAACATCATTTACTATCATTTGTCAATCCTCACCTATCCTCTTTGTTGATCTGATCACCGAAGCCAACAGTGTCTACAATCGTCAGTTTGAGGTGGACGTTGCTTTCTTGCAGGTCGTATGTTCGCGGCCGCAGATACACGCCGTTCTGGTAATGGCTCGCCTCTTCGTTTTCGAACATGGTGTTAAAGAGTGTGTTCATTAATGTTGATTTTCCGATACCGGTCTCCCCTGTGAATGGATGGAGGCAGAGAAGAATGAGACGTGGAGAAAGAGAGGGAGAGAGAGAGAGTTAAATTACTCTGTCACCGGGGAGCAATTCATCAGCTTTTAGACACGGGTTTTTATTGCAGGAATGCAACAGAGGCCTGTGTATTTCTCTCGTGTCAAGGAAAACAACATGATGCCGCTATTTTTTACAGCTAAACATGTTGTTTGGAGGGAAGTAAATCAAGTAGAGATCGGGAGAAAGGGACTCTAGAGAAATGTTGAGTAGTTACAGCATTGTGTTTGTGCGAATGGCTGTACACAACATACATCACATTTTGTCATTACGCGAACAGTGTTTATTACTCACCTACACACAGGATGTTGAAGCAAAAGCCCTGTGTGACTGATTTACTGACCAATTGGTCAGGGAGGCTGTCAAATCCAACATGGCCGCCCAAACTTAGGTTACGTTTCTCTTCATTCTGAAAGACACACAACAAAACAAACCATTAGAAGTTTGGTGCATGTGAGGAAAACACATGGCGAACACATTAGTCAGGAGTAGGAAGAGCTGGATGGCACAGGCACCAGAGCACTCACATTGTTCTGCAAATAAACATCAAAGACCCTCTGTTCATTCTGTAGATGTAAAACCCCTCTACCACATTGTGAGTTGGGTAATCAGGGGCTGCTGGAGGATGAGCTTCCAGAATAATCCTTCATAAGCATGAGGAACTTAAGACCTTTCTACACAGGGAAAAGTGGTACTTTAAAAGACACAACCAGGGAAAGTATGGCATTCAACCATTTATTATGGATGACATATGGAAAATGTATGTCATCAGCCGGGAGTAAAAGTTACTTATAAAGTTGCAAGATGTAAGTTTAGCTGCTCTTCACAATAATAAATCAAACTACTCCTTTCTATTGCTCCAGCGCTAATGAGTTTTCACAGACACAGTAGTACAAGCAATGTGAATAAATGATATCTAACCACTTCTGTTAATTTAGCCACTACATCATCATGTTTCCCAATACAAACACTTAGAACTGTACAAGCAGCGCTGCCAAAACATGTAAGCAAGGCCAAAAATGATATCCAATCACCACTGTAACTGTAAATTGTTACAGAGGCCGTGCACAACCACTTTTTAATCAATGTGGATTTAGAGGAGAGCATCCGGGAACTGAAAGTGCAAAGATTCCCGATAGACAACAAATCAAAGACTGGCAGACAAAACTATCGGGTTGGAAGCATTTTCACCTTTGATCTGGCTTGTTTAACCGATCTGTACTGAAAATGAGTGTTAAAAGCTGTAGAGGAGGGAAGCAGACAGCACCTTGAGATGAATGGGGCCACCCGATCTCATCTGGCTCAGCCACGAAGGACTGCATACTTGAAGGCTGATGTCACCGAACACAGGCAGCCTGAGAGCCGAGCAGAGCTCAGCTGAACGCAACCCAACCACACTGAACTGAGAGGTGGAGGCAGGCTCTGAATGCACAGTAGATGACTTACAAACCTGACTGAATTGTACAATGAAGGGATGAGCAATGTGTGTGTCTGTAGGTTTCAAGGGGGAAAAAAGAGATGGGGCTTATGTGTCAGGTAGCACAGCTGGAGTAATCTGACATGAGCTGAGCAAGGCAATCCTGAGCTGACCTGCTGCATATTGTGAGTTTATTACCGTACGGTAGCACGTGTTGAACTAAGAAATATTTTCAAATGTATTAAAATGTGATGCAGATAGCAAAACATTCATCGAAACAAGGAAATGTATGTCATGGCAAGCCAGGTAGCGGCACACCCACAGTTAAAAACTTGAAAATACCTTTAAACTACTGTAGTTTCCCTACGGAACAATGCGTTTATCGAAATGGAAAAAGCTGTGCATTCAGTAAGCTTGTGTGGATGACAGATTACATTTAGTGAGATGCTAGAGAGAAGGAAAAAGCGCCAGTTCAAAGTTTTCACTGCAGCTCTCTATCAGTCTTTCAGTTTCCATTTGTAAATGATATCTAGCTCTTGTTACTGTGTCTCCATGCACTTATTGTAAGTAACTTTGGACTAAAGCATCTGCCTGATAAATGTAATGTTTGCAGCACTCAGGATGAGAAAAGGGAAGAGGCAGTGGCCACTCATTGTTTGTTACTCACTGTAAACTCAGAGCTTGTTGAGCGACATTAATGCTTCTCACTCTACAAGTTTGAAAATGGACATTTTAGGTCACAATTTTACTTCTGGAAGCTTGCCATGCTTATTCAATTCATATCTGGGTCGGTATAAAAGCATAGCAAAAGTCAAGCTTTAAGTCTTAAGGAGCTTTTTGACCATGTGCCTTGTTTCTGTGGGAAATGCTCCAAACTCACCAAACCGCAACGGTGAAACTCTTACATTAAGAAAAATAACAAGGATTCTGACTTGAGATAATTCTGGGTTCACCTCCTACACTGAACAAGACGAAGCTGCCAGAAGAACATAATCTTTGTGTATGAGTGGGTGACACCAGAAGCAGATGGGGCTGTGACTGAAGGCTGCAAAGTGAGCACGCCGACCTGACCAACACTTTTATCTTTAAGGATCAGACAGAACAGAAATGCAGACGTGGACACAAACTCCCCAAGCAGTTACTTGACTGACTGAAAGAGAGAGTGTGTGCACTGGACTGACGGGTAGAAGAAGTACTCAGATCCTTTAGTATAATAAAAGTCGCAACACAGCAATGTGAGAACACTCCTCTGCAAGAAGAAGTCCTGCAATACAATGCAGCGTAAGTCAAAGAAGCACTTTCAGTCATACATATTTAGTCACCGCATTGCATTTATGAAAAATTAGGATTTTAGCAAAACAGGTTAGAAAAATCTGACTGCATTGAATGTTTTCACTTAAAACTCAAATGCAGGTTTTGATAGCATAATAAGAAGCAGACTTGGTGCAATAAACAATGTTACAGAGGATAGTGTGTTTTGGATGAAAACCCTTAATTTGCAAAATGTCTGCTACCTTCAGCTGTAAACAATGCAATGTGGTAAGAAGTATTTATTTACTTTTGAAATGTAGTAGAGTAGAAGCATAAAGTTGGATTAAAATGAAACAGCTGTTACTGTTTACAAAAAGTGCTTTGAATTGAAAGATTATACATAGATTTAGCTTGCATTCAGTCTATTTTTTTATGTATATACAGTATGTGAAACCTAATATCTCTATTTCTGGTTATCTTCTTGTTTTCACATTGACTGAAGGAGTTCACTATACATTCTTCAAAATCTTATGAAACTGAAAACCAACTGGATCTCAACAACAATGTGTGACAAAGCCTGAAACAACCCTGCTTCAATGAGTTCCAAATACATTTACATGGAATGACAAGAGCATAACAACACCTATCAGCAAAGGAAATCAGTTAGGGAAACTATGAGGCATCCATCTGTCCACCCACCCAAGTTAGCTGAGAGAAGAGAAGAGAAGAGAAGAGCAGCAGCGCAAAGTATGACAGGAATGAAAAGCTTCTGGTTAACTGTCCCAGAGTGAAGAGACAACACGGTTCCCAGGCCATCGTATCGCCAGGCCAGGCAGGAAATGGCTGCAAAGAGGGGCCCCAGGTGACTCAAAGTGAAATGAGGCACAAAACAGTAACGGCTGGTTCACAACAATGCATGTTTGTAGCTAGCCGGACTGGAACAGGCCTTTATTTCAGGAGGCACTCTGGAGGGTCACAGAAGGAAAAGGAAAAGTGTATATAAGATTTATTAATAAATGAATAATGCTGACTTCCATATAGCTGCCCCCATTTCAGGGCTCTGGTATTGTGCCTGCTAGCTCACACTGCCACAGGTAAGTAAATAAACCAGAGCTAGTGTTCATTTTAAGTGACACCTGTGCAAAATGTCAGTTGCAAAAAAGGCCTATGAAAGCAGACATAAAGAATTCCTAAAATGTAAACAACAGGTGGTATGTTTGTACAATTTTATATTCTAGCAACACACTCAGACACACAACTCTTAGACTAAATATGAATCAACCAAGACATGTATTTTTAAGATATAATGCAACCTTGTAGTATGACTTTCTACAGAATAACTTTTTCCATTGAATGTTGGCCAGTATGTTAAGCTGTGAATGCTTAGTCTATGAAATAATAGAATATTGTGATGAATACCTATCGAGACAACTGTTCTAAACACATTTATTCACCGCCATCATGCTTTAAAATGTAACTGAAGCATTTCAGATGCTGCAGTAATAAGTGAATCCCCTGGCAGCACTTTGACATCAGCCGTGACATCAACTCTCCTAAAGGTCCAGTAACTATGTGATGCAGATTCAACCTGACATAAACTGAGGCCAAAACAGAGATCTCAGCCCATCATGCACCCGTCAGTCCACGGAAACATTTCTTTGCCGGGCCCTGATGTGGCCTGAAATTCAGCCCTTCTCTCCCTCTGCAGACCCCTCCTTGCTGCCTTTCTATTCCCTCTGCTGCTGCCTTCTTGCCCTCTGGCCTGCATCCCCACCTGACTTGTGTTTGACTTGTGTTTCCAGCTTGTGTCTGCCTCACTGAGTGTCCACCTGACAGATAGACAGCAGCAGCAACCTCACAGACTGAAGCACACACAGCTGTGGCTCATGTTTATGTGTGTGTGTGGGGGGGATATACTGAGGAAAGGCTTCAAATATTTACAATGACTCGAGGTGCACTTTGTGTAGGACTAGCTTCCCTTAAATGCCATGTGTCCATCCATCCATCCATTATCTATACACCGCTTAATCCTCACTAGGGTCGCGGGGGGTGCTGGAGTCTATCCCAGCTGACTCAGGTGAAGGCAGGGGACACCCTAGACAGGTCGCCAGTCTGTCGCAGGGCCACATACAAAGACAAACAATCACTCACACATTCACACCTACGGGCAATTTAGAGTAATCAATTAACCTCAGCATATTTTTTGGACTGTGGGAGGAAGCCGGAGTACCTGGAGAAAACCCACGCATGCACAGGGAGAACATGCAAACTCCATGCAGAAAGATCCCAGGAAAGCCGGGACGCGAACCAGGGATCTTCTCGCTGCAAGGCGAAAGTGCTAACCACTACGCCACTGTGCAGCCCCCATGTGTCCATGTTAAACTTTAAAGAGGCCAGGTCAACTGGAGATAGTATTCCATATTTTCAAAAGGCATTTTTTTCCTTCGATCGCTTTGGTGGTCATTTTCTATTTCTATCTATATTATATGGACTTATTTTAAAAACAGACCAGTATACATACCACACGTATACTACAACAAGTGTCTTCAAGCTAGTGTTTTCTTTTTTCTTTTTGATTTTTTGACAAATAAGAGCTGAAATAATTCATCAATTAATGAATTAGAGAAAGAGAAAAACTATCATTTGCCAGTTCCTGCTTCTTAAATGTGATGTTTTGATTTTTGTTTCTCTTTAACATTATTCTAAATTGTACAAATTTTTGGTTTTCGCTGAACAGAAAATACTATCAGAAAACATCACCTTGTGTCCTGACACAGTTTGATGTGCTATGTCCCATTATTATTCTGACATGTTAAAGTGAACTGACTGACAAACTTATAAGGAAAATAACTGACAGGTTAATAATAGTTTACTGCAGTCTTACATAAAGAGATGTTGACTCTGGGTTGTGTCTTGAGTAATTTAAAACCAGTTTTGGACTTTAATGAGTTGAAAATTGCATACCAGCAAAAGTATTGTTGCTTTCATGCAATGAAATTTACTATTTTACTGAATGGCATGTTTTGTGTTTGACACTGCATATAAATATTTTTTTGGTAATGACTTGATTTTGTTTTCTTACATTTGAATTTTACACTTTACATAACACTAACGGCAATGACTGCGGTTTATATTTACACTGAACTGAAGAATTTGGACTTAAACTGCAACCTAAATAAGATGTGCACATCAGGGATTCAAGCTGAACTAACATTTTCCCATCTCTGGCCTCTGAAATAAAATGGCTGGCATCAAAATATGAAAATTTACTTCATGAAAACATGACTTGAAAGTATATTTTCGCATGTACTGTACTCAGCTAGTTATTAAAGGATGAGTCATCCCATTAGCCTGTTTCACGTTAGGAAAGTGCAGATGTCAGTTTGGGGTCCTCTTGATACACTATGGGTCTGATTCAACTGAGCATCTGTGAGGGGAGGAGATCTCGTGATAACTGCGACCTCAATGACAAACCACACACACATTCAGCACACTTTAGACAAAGTGGCTGCTGACTGGTGCTTCCTGCCCAACGACGGACACAAAGATTCATGAAAGCGAAGTGTGATTTCTTTTCAACTGTCTCCATGTCTGCACTTGTAGAAAGCACTTTTGCAATCTGAAATGGTGATTTTTGGATTAATTCACATTATGACTTACAGTTAAAAAGATCTCATCCTATGGTAGCAAACAAGACATATATTTGAGTCAGCAATATTGTCAGCTCTGACCACACCTTCACATTTTGCCCTTGTGCATTGCCGTTTTCCTGCAGCTACTTGTGCTGGCAGTGATGCAGTAATGGTAAAAAATGTTGACGGTTGAGATTTGGATGGCATGTGGGCCATCAGGAATCCACAACCACACAGATAAAAACTAGCTTTTTTTTTTAGTTATCTTATCAAATACACTTGCTTTCCCTCATGTCCCACACTAATGCACATTGGTTACTGCTCAGCCTCACAACTCATCTATGCCCAACAGGAAAGACAAAAAAAAAAAAAAAAAAAAGAGTGAGACAGATGGGAAAGGAGACAGGAACCATTTTATGAGACAGATGTACAGCGCACTCATCTTTACAGGGCAGTTCAAAAACACACCATTTCCTTACAATTACTGGGTGGAGGAAGAAAAAGGGAGAAAGTCTAATAAAAAAAGAATCATTTATTTAGTTCTGTTGAGTATCTTATCAGCCACAAGTCCAAATCTATATGAATCAGTGCTGAAACAGGCCAGAATCTGGTTAGCTGTGTTCTCCTACATGCGTGTTATTGCTTTCATGCATGTTAAGTAAGATGAAGGCATTCCTGCTTCAAGATCTGGTCTAGTTATGCGTGCTTCTGAATGCTGTTGGCACAGACAACATCAAGAAGGCGAACTTGATTTAATCACAGACTGCACACTTGAAAAAATGTGGATCCCAGTAGAGAGCACTTTAAGTAATAAAATCTCACTCTGAGGTATCTGTGGAACTCTGGAAACAAACTCTGACACAGAAAACTCTGGGAACTGAGGCTTAGTTATTATTTTACGCCATTTGTTTAGATGCAGTATATCCTGTTTTCACTTCATTTTGCTAACACTGATTGATAATAGAAAAATAACAGGAGGGCCTGATTATATAATTCACACGCACAAGTAATTGTGACTTGAGAAAAGAGAAAGCTAACCCATTTTTCTCTATTTCTGGCTTTGTTGTTGATATTTACTGACATCAGACTAACTGAATTTGCAGGGGATGCAGCGTTCTGAAGTGTAATCTGTCAGATAAATGACTGTGCCTCTCTGTTACTTTCTGTTTTGTTGTCCGCCCTGCCAGTGCTGGCAAAGTTAAGTCAGGTCTGACTTGATTTGAGCATTCAGATTGCATAGACCCTCGGCCAAACAGCCATGTGGACAAGATAATAATTGGAAAAAATGTCACGTGTGACTGCATGCATCTTTTTTGTTTTTTACTGTTACAATGCATGTGAAGCAAATAAGGCATTCAAATTATGGCATTTTCAGTTGTCGAGTCAGTTTACCACAAGATAAATGACTGCTGATGGATTCACTGGGTGATACAAGGAATAAACTTGGGAGGTTATGAGACTGTCTTTACCTTTCAGTTCATCCTGTTCAACAGCTGTTTAGCGTGGACTACATTTTGTGTTTCTTGTACTCACGGACAAATGCTAGTGTCTCAAAATCTTTCCAACATGATTTGAAAAGTTATTTTAACCTTAGTGCACCTACATTTTGAGAAACTCTGTCCTATTCTATAGCTGGATATTGACTCATCACAACAGAGGCAGCAGCTCGGCTGTCATTATTCATCTGTGTTACTGGGTTTGACAAACTTGCCTCAAGGCAGTTCTGGCCTGTATGTTCTATATACAGCTGACAACACAGAAGCTGCACAACAGTCACTAAACTTGAACTACAATCTGACCTGAACAACATGGGAATGGTAAGTTTCTGCCTGCCCTGGAAGGTGTTTGTATTACCATTTACAGCGAATTCACAAAACAAATCTGTAACTGCAGCACATATATGCCTTTAGACAGAATGTGCACAAGTTAAAGAAGCAAAGCTGCTGTTTTACAGTGCGAGTTACTTGTCCCATAATTCCTCACTCCTGTCATCTTTGCTTTAAGCGCTTTATGAAGCTAATTTCATTTTATGCATGCAGGCCTCACGGGAGAGACAATGCTCTTCGGGGTCAGTAATCACTGTGCATGCCAAATACAGTATAGGGCCTTTCATTACATAACCATTCAAATGAACATCATCCTCGTATGCTACACATTCGAATGCAATCAATGTGTGAAAACAATAGAAGTTGTGGCTGCATTGATCACTTCATGCGGTTCCGGCCTAGAAAGTTCCACCAAAGCAAAGGGTCTCCATTGAATGGGATCGACATGGGCCAACAATACAACCAACCACACATTTCTATCAATAGCTGCACATAATTAACAGCGTTCCCTTTACACAAGCGGCCAGGCCAGGATGTCAGTTTGTTCAATGTGGTCTCACTTAGTTTAGAAAGTTAGACAGGAAGTCAGGCAGTCAAGCAGCGGGGCTGCTGTTAACACCGGCCTGTTTAATCAATCCTCTAATTTTGTATTCCAAAACGGACATTTTAGAAATCGCCACTCGGCAATATCTTCAGCAGCCTGTACCCACTCTTGGATACCTTCCTGATTTAAGAAATGCAAGTGTGCAATATCCGCGGCATCTTTTTGGATCCTCTCCTTCCTTTGCAGACATGTGTTGCACCAATAAAGGGTAGGAGTGACCCAGAGTGTGTTCTTAATCTCTTTATCCCTGCAACTCAGTGCTGCTTACTGTCCAATTCAAGACATCTCTTCAAGCATCTGCCAAAAAGTTAATCACCTCCTTAAATCCCCTCCTGTGCAGTTGTCACTTTAATTTTGTTTTCCATACACTCATTCTTTGTCGTGTGTGAATATTTGACATAAAGAATCACTTAATATGCATTATCACTGTTTTCTTTAGCCTGTAATGCACCACCCTACAGAAACTACTGGCTTACACCTGACTGACAACATGGCTTGTTACTATGAAAACAATGCAAGAAGCATTCCACCCTCACCTGACTGCGTGCCCAACCTACTACTGGTAGTGTAGGAAGCAGTACAGCCAGAGCTTAGCATCTGGCTGCTGAAACTGACATCCCCTTAGGTGTAAATATCACATTTTTGAGTCAAGAAAGTGTTTGATTTTGGAACCCTGAACAGGGAGTTAAAGTAAAACCACATGGCAAAACAGTGTTAGAAGCCATGCTCATCAGAGAGAAGTTTAGTTTAATATCTACCTCATTATTTTTGACTTTGTGATTGTTTTTCTTATTTTCTGCTTGTATTCATACTGTGTGAGCAAGTGACAAAATCTCCCGAATCTTAGTTTTATCTTGTAATTCATCACAGTTTTACAATTTGACACAACAAATCAGAGTTAATGAACCCTACAGGGACTTTAAGTGTGCTGACTGTGCACAATGGTGACTTTAAATAAAGCAAGCAGTTTTATCTACAGTCGTAACTAGCTACTGTATTTGATCTATTCCAAAAAAAAAACCCCAATAATGTTAGATCAATCAATCAATCATTTATATTTGATTTATAAACCAATTTTAGAGCAAATAAAAGCTGCAAGTGCTTTACAAAACATTGGATGTTAAAAACAGATTTAGATGTATATACACACCTAATAAAATGAAGCAAAAATGGTAAAAGATAAATAAAACATGATAGAAAATAAATAAAATTGTGAAATATTATACAGAATAAATTCCGTGTCGCAAAACAGTACAATATTATCAAAATAAAATTTTAAAAATGCATAATACTAAGGAGAAAAGACGAAATAAGTATAAATAATTAAACGACAAATTCATAAATTGCTCCATAAAAGTCGGAATGAATGGAAACGTGTTTGGAATACGTTTAAAAATAAAAATAAACATTTAGCATGAACAGTGAATTTCTCCTGAACGTGTTGTGTTGACAGGCACTTCTAATACACGGTGGTGCCATACGCTACACCCATATGGCTACCAACGCGTACATGGGCACAAACGCAATTACGCACGAAAACAGTACAAGGCACGAGCAGTAAAACAGCCAACTATGACAGCGACGTTCATTAAGTCTTAACTGGGAGAAACCCAGTCACCACCACAGAAATCACTTCCACCATCTCGGCTGAGGCCAGGCTTTGAAAAGCGGGGGAGGTTTAGCTTACATACCCACACACACAGCAGCAAGAGCGGCTAACGCTCACACTCCTACTAATCACAACCAAGTGTTACCATGGTTGCACTTCTAGTCCCAAAAAGACAAACAGGGAGCCGCCGTGGCATTTTTTTGTGCTTCTTTTGCTTACCGAAAACACGTCAACGTCCGTGGCAGCCATGGTGCGGAATGTATGGTGTTGGAGGAGCAGACTTGAGCGGAGGCGAAAGGGAGCAGCCCTCGTCTCTCCGTACCAGCCCTGCTAAACTACTGGGGCGAGCTGCTGACAGAGATAGGAGGAGAGGGACACTAGGCGGAGAGCAGCTGCTAACTGGGCAGGGAGGCTACTAGCTAGCTCGGCACAAGAGGAGCCCCTGCTAGTTCGCTTCTGCTTCGCTCGGGTTGACTAAATAGCCTCTTTTCCTCGCTATTCCTTTCATTGTGAGTCAAAATAAAATCCAAAAAAGCGTTATTACGTTCCACAAAATGTCTTATCTTACACCCAAGCGAAGAAATTGAGAAAATAAAGCATCGTAGTTACCAACGGTTAATATGCGCGTTCTGTTTGCGCATGTGTACTATCGCAAATATATACATTTTAACCGTTTTTGAATTAGCTTCTCATATTTTTTTTTAGCTATGAAGAGTAAATACAGAACAAAATATCATATATTCTAAAAATGGAAGCGTTTTAAAGCGTAATCGCACGCTCTAAGAGAGGTTAGAGTAGTGTGTGCGAACTATCTTGAGCTCAGTTTACATCTTTGGCTGTGACAGATACGTTCCAATATGGCCACTTGTGTGGAACTCCCATTCAGTCCAGGAATGTCTTCTCGTTTTTTTGCACACATTGCAAGCTAGGACAGGAGCGAGCAGCAGCAGAAATAGAGCAGAAATATATGTCAACAGCTAGCGGAGATTAAAAAACAAAAATCCAAATCAATTCAATTTCAAAAGAGGGCATTAATATTTAAATTTATTAATGAGGTCAGAGATTGATTTTACTAGAATGTGTCTCAGCCAATAGGAGAGCAAGCTACCTATAGCTGCACTATAGAACCAGTGCTTCTGTATTGCAGATGTTGCATTGTTATTAAATGAATATATCCTGTAAGTTATTTAATTTGTTGCTGGCTTTCAAGCATCACATTAAATATAGCTTAAACTAACAAACTTTGTGTCGTCTTGTGTGAGTGTAGTTTTATAGAGTTACACTGACATGATAGATTTTTGGAGTAAAAAAAACAACACAAAACACAAAAAACATTTTTAAAACACCCAAGACATTTTGCATACATTTTAACATACACTTTCTTATATGTATTTGTGTTTGTGAACCTGTCTATATTTGCTCTAGATTTTGAATATAAGCAAACAGGAGTTCTTTATTGATGAGTTGTACACAGCAGGAAGAAGATTCTTCTAAATATTATATATACAATTAAGTAAAGTTGAAATTGAGAGTTATTTATGAAGATATTGTAGTAAACCTGTTGACATGCCATAAATCCACACTTGACTCACACACTACTTTATATTAAATAACTCAGAAAGCCTTGCAGTCTTGCCAGTCTTTTCTTCAGGAGGAAATGACATCACGTGGAACAGATCAGGTGATTTAATTAACACATTTCCTTGAGAGGTGTTTTTGTAATGGATAACTTGGTTGAAAGTGATTTCTCAGACACAGATACAATTTGTTGTTTTCCATATAAAATTTGATATATTTCCAAAAAAGAAAAATCTGTTATGATTATCTCAACTTAATAAAAAGAACACAATCAAAACAATTTTGAATAAGCTCATTTTATTATTGTTTAGCTAATTAGAGGGTGGTTGTATTAGGACGGTTATTAAGTTGATTTTAGTGATATCCACTCATTTTTTTATTAATAAGTGATTGTTTTCATAATAAATAATTATGGAATTTGTAAAGACATGATCATAATGAACATAAAAAAAATGTAGTTTGTTTACTTTTTATAAAAATGCTTGCAAGACATATATTCCTCAAAAGTCAATCAATCATATATTGACCCACTGGACTGTCTTTCTGAACTCTCAGCCTCTTTGTTTGCAGGAAAACATCTGCATATATTATTCAAATTGCATCCACGTCCGCACTTTCCCCGGAAAGAGCCTCCTCCAGGTGGGGAGGAGAGAAGCGAGCGGCCAGGTGAGGGCTACCTACTGTACCGTCTCCAGAACAAAGGTGGAACATTTAGTCAGAAGTTTTCACTTTGGAGTCGACAGCTTTTAACAATGGCTTTAACGCAGGAATCCATCCTGTCTCTGCTGCTGGCGGAGGGAGGAAAGGTGAAGAAATCCGACTTGGTGGTGAAGTTCAAAGACTCTGTGGACTCCGTCGATCCCGCAGAGAAACAACGGAACCGGGAGCTTTTCAAGACTTTTGTCAACAACCTCGCCTCCGTCAAAGAAATCGACGGCGTCCGGTACGTTGTCCTGAGGAAAACCTATCACCATTTACTGCAAAGTGTCCAAACTGCGGAGAGTCGTGTGAGAAAGAGTGAAAATGAAGAGATCCCGCTGACAGGTGAGCAGCAGCGCCCACCTGCGCGGAGTGATCGGGCTGAAAGCTGTGAGGATGCGGGAGGGGAAAGATCAGCTGTTCCTGAGCCCAATCCAGAGGAGCAGAGTGAAAGTCCTGCAGAGCTACTGTCTCCTATACAGCAGGCTCTGCGAAGGAGCAAATATAAAGATGTGAGAGTTAAAAGGATGCTGAATTTTGGGATTGTCACGCAGGATGCAAATGGGGATCACGGCTCAAATGAGAGGAAACCCTACGCTCTGCCTCTGAGGATGCCACCCAGTGCAACCAAAGTGGAGATCCACAAGCTAAAGGTGGACCAGGATGAAAGCCCAAAACCAGATGCATCCAGGAACAAGAGAAGGCCAGCTTCAGTGGAGACGGGCGGTGGGGTAAGTTCACCCCAGCTGAGGAGGGCAGTGAAGAGCACCAAGGCGTCAGAGGAACCCAAAGAGAGCAGGATTCCCTCTGGGGTGCCCCTGGATCAGTCTGAGCACGAGTGGCTGGTTAAATGCGCCGCCGGCCACTGGAGTCAGGTTTACGGCCTGCTGCTGAGAGACAACCAGCTGGCCGAGAAGAGGGACTTCATGTCAGGGTTCACCGCTCTGCACTGGGCAGCCAAGTGTGGAAACAGCCACATGCTTGTGAAGATTATCGACCTATCCAAGCAGGGAGGAGTTGACATTGACATTAACGTAAAAGCGCACGGGGGATACACTCCTTTGCACATTGCGGCCTTGCACGACCAGGAGTACATCATGGCCATGCTGGTGGGGGAGTACGGAGCAGACGTAAGCGTCAGGGACAACTGTGGGAAGAAGGCGTACCATTATCTGCACAAAGGCATCGCCGGGAGCGTGAGGGAGATGCTGGGCGAACCCAAAGCCCGGCAAGCTCAGGACAGGGCCCCGCCTGAGAAAGAGGAGCTGGAGATGTTCCCGGACCTCCCCAAGAGCCTGCATTCAATAAGCCGCCTCTTTCAGCCAAACACGACGAGCCACAAGAAGAAGCACAAGCAGAGGCTGGCGCTGTACTCCCTGAATGATGACCCCAGCGAGGAGCGAGAGGACGGCGGCTTCAGACACAGACTGGCCTCGGACGTCTTCATGTAAAGGCTGCATGAGCTCTTGTTTCCACGAGAGAACAGTGAAAACACGGCAGTAACCTTTCAGGAATTTGACCAACATTCTTCAGTTTTTAACGGTTTCTTCAACAATGACGGAATCACATGAAATCTGGCTTGTTTTTTCTGTCTTATTTGTGCTTTCTGACAGAAAATTTGACTTACGTGTAATGTTTGTTGTGTGAAGGGATAATCATGCGGCTCAAGTCAAGTAATTCTGGCAACATCTGGAAAAACAGATGTGTCCCTCGAATGGAAACCGAGTCATCAGGACTCGACACCGTCACAGGGTTTGTTTACTGACTGAATCAGCAGACTTGTGGTCTGAGATGTTACCTCAGACAGTATTCAGGTGGGTCCAGTGAGTCGTCTTATTACTCACTCGCACATCTGTGGTCTGTTAAAGGCATCATCAGTTCACTTTCAGCCGTTGTTTCTTTCAGATTCACCATGAAATTTACAAATGTATAGATGCAATATGTTCATTTCATTGTTAATTCCCATTGTGTGAATTATAAGTCAATCTGAATTTCTGCTTTTTACATTTTTTTTGTACTGTAGCACTCCAGTTCAAGCAAGACAAACAACAGCACTGAGCATTAAGCAACTGAAAATAGCTTATTTATTTCATTTACGGGCTTCCACTACCTGAAATAGACTGAACTTCATGACAACTGTAACAAAAAAACATCTCTTTACGCTTTCTCGTGTATCATTGTACAGATAACTTGATTTTTTATATTTTAGTTTCATTAATGACAACATTTCTTACTATGTTTCTGATTTAAAACAAATGAGTTAATGCAAAATAAATAATATCTGATTTACCGCCATCAAGACCTGACTTGTTCTCCTCTGTGTTATGATTTCTTGAGCAAGACAGAAGGAAGTAATTTCATGAGGATGTGTTGACGTATGGGTGAATCAAACCGCTACTAGCAAGAAAAAAATCATTTAAAAGAAATCTGAGAGATGTTTGTGCCCCTGAGGCAAATTTAGAGGACTAACTTCAGCATCGCTTCAGTTTAAACAGATGAGTTATTAAATGCTGCGAAGCATTAAGGAGAAGCAAACAACCGCTGAAGCACCCTGGAAGGAAACAAATAGAATTTAACAGAATTCATTTTACTAGAAAGAGGTAAAAGGTGTGTAATTCAATAAGGTGTGTGCAGGTGTTCCATAAATCATTAATGTGCCAAACCCTCTGTGAAAAATGGCTCGGATCCATCTTCTGGCTTGTTGAGACAGCTGTGATTCAGCAAGATAAGCAGCTGAGTGGGATTACGAATCTGTGTGTGTTCATGTGTGTGTTTGTGTGTGGCTGAAAGTGTGTGTTAATGGCATCACTGCAGCTACACGAAGGCAAGAAAAGGCATAAGAAAACGGCCTTCCCTACACTGTTTTCTGTCTGTTGTGGTTCAATTTACGCAGCAGATGTTCCTAAATAGGTGACAACAAAGATGACATTCTCAGCTGCGACGTGTTTGCAAAATGAAAAGAACGACAGGGAAAGAAATTCAGAAACCGTACGCCTCCTGTGGTCAGCCTCGTTCCCCCCACCGCTCGTCTGTCCTCAAGTCGTCGCCCTCTGTTTCCCTCGTGTCTGGTGATGTTATTTCCCCAGCAGCAGGCATTGTCCCTCTGTCAAGACGATGTTTCATCTCCGAGCCTCTGGGTTTTATTAAGCAAATGTTCTTTTCTGTGGCTGCTTGGAGGAGAAAGGCCAGCACAAGGTCAGGAACAAGAGGCAGAGTGCTCAAATCCCACAGATAGAAGAAGCACCAGCAGCAATATTTAATGTTAAATTATACTATGCACATATTTGTATTATAATCAACACATCTGAGCTGAAGCGGTAAAAGTAGAGATTCTTGTTTTGAAATTGCTCCATTTATGAGTGTTTATGCAACAATCTGTTAATATTTGGTTGAGAATATCACAGTTTTTGGGGGAATTTTTAGTATTGCATCTACAAGAATAAGCTGTAAAATAGCAATTAAATGTTTAACTATAGCTGCTAAAATCTTGAAATGTTGTCAGCTCAGATGTGTTCATCTTTAATGTAAAAAAAAAAAAAATCAAGCGTAAAAGTCCAATTTGGCAAGAAAAGTAGCGAGGGGAAAAATACAAAAATACCACAACAGTTTACAGAATTACTGAGATTCAAAGGAATACTTTTACATATGAGGAAATTCATTTATTCCTGAGATTTAGATGAGATGTTTGGTACCAATTTCAAGTTTGTACACTCCGTTCAGAGCTGGAGCTGTACAGTTGATCTTAACTTAAAGACAACAAACAGGTTAATACATCTAACGTGGTTCTACCAAAATCAGCTGATTGCACTACAGTCCTCCTATGAGAACCTCCAGATTCAGTTGGTTGCCGGGCAACCAGTGGATTTAGTTGTTCTGGACAGAACCATGCAAGATGTTTCCAGTTTCTGCACTGAGCTGAACTAACCTGTAGCTTCATATTGATCTAACAGACATGAGAGTGGTATTGATTTTCCTATCCAGTGAACAAGTGTATTTCCCAAAACGATCCCTTTTAAGGGTAATTAAATGATTTTATCAGTGTCGGCTGATGTCTAGTATCAGCTCCACTCATCAAGTAGTGGATGCAGTTATGTGTGAATCCACAATGTCTGTATTTGTATGGAGAAAGAGCAACACAAGGGTCAATATGTAACTTTTTGTAACATAGTTGACAGATATCACAGTTGACATTGTTGCTGTTTTCAGGCCTAAAATCAACATGACTGCATATAACCAAACACCACATGGCATTTTTACAGAAAGATTCTTCTAAAATAGTATATCTACAGTTGAGTACAATTGAAGTTGAAAGATATTGTAGTAAACCTGTTGACGTGATAAATCCACACTTGAAGCCTTGGAGTCTGGCCAGTCTTTTCTTCAGGAGGAAATGACATCATGTGGAGCAGGTCATGTGATTTGGAATTAACACACTTCCTTGATAGGTGTTTTTTTAATGGGTAACTTAGTTGACAGTGATTTCTGACACAGATACAATTTGTTATTTTCCATATAAAATTTGATATATTGCCAAAAAAGAAATATCTGCCATGATTATCTCAACTTATTAAAAAGAACGCAATCAAAACTATTTTTGAATAAGCTCATTTTATTGTTTAGCTAATTAGAAGGTGGTTTTTATTAAATTTGGACGGTTATTTAGTTGACATTTTAGTGATATCCAGTCATTTTTTATTAATAAGCGATTCTTTCCCTAATAAATAATTATGAGATTTGTAAAGACATGATCAGAATGAACATAAAAATCATTTTTTAAAAACTTTTATAAAACTGTATGCAAGATATATCCCGTGGACTTCAAAAGTCTCTCAATTATATATTGACCCACAAATTAGGTCAATCCTACATAGTACCTCTACTGATGTCCACATGACTATGGGTTTTCACACAGTTCTGATCTCTCACAAGTCCCAAAATACACATTTTACTATGTATACCTGTGGTAAAGTCCACTACAGTCCTGTTATATCTAATTTTGCAAAGCCATAATGTCTGGCATTTGGTTGCATTAGTAGCTATGTGTAAATTCAATTATATGTTCATAACTGTGGTCAGAGTGGAAGCAATGGTAAAAATGTGTCAATTTTTGCCCTCTTTGATGGAAATATTAGAAAAAAAACCGCCTCTCAGCAGGTCAATAACAGCAACCTCAACACGAAAGCATACAAGTGAATAAATACCTCTGTGACAGTGTCAACAAAAGCTATATTTATACATTTATAGGCACTATAAAAGCAGATTTTATGGCGCACCTGGTGTACCAAGTAAAGTGGACACCGAGTGTGAAGAGGAAGGTCTGGAATTCATTACCATTATAAATTATTATCTCTTAAATTAGCTTAATATGAGCAAAGCGTCAACAGGAACACACAGAGGCCATAAAACATGGTGATCCACAGGTTTGCCATTGGCTATTTGGCTTGACGGGAGCCTTTGTTAACCTTCATAGCTGAGCAGAGTAATGACTGGCAGAGGTTGGAGGCTGACGGAGGGTGTGCTGACATTCCAGCGGGGCGGAGAGTTCAGAGTTCAGGTGGAAAAGTGAACCACTATTCTGCCGAGCACCTGGCAGAGCGATCAATGACTCATCCGTCTTGATAAACAAGCCTCCTGACCCGCCGCTGTGTAGTCTGGCTGCTTTATTTCATTGCACGAAGCAATAAGCACCTTCATTCTGCAAATTCCCAGCTGGAGCTTGTGTTAGATCCACTGTTTTCAGTGTCCCTGCATCGCTGTGGAGACGAAGGGACACAGTCAGTGATTATCAGCTGCAAAGCTCCTCATTATCCAGCACTGTGACAGGAGTGCTGCAGTGTTTAGGCCATCCTGTCCCCTATAGTTGGTTATCAGCGGCGTATTCCATCACTTTACACTGTCTTTGTAATGACACTAAACCTCATTACCATGCAATTAGAATCTGACAAAGATCTGTTTAGAATTCCCTGAGTTGTGTTTTGTACTTCTGCTGCCTCTGAGGCAATCTGATTAGAAGTGTTTTTTTTAACTTTCCAAAGTACACTGAGTGCTGTCTGCTGTCTCTCTCTGTTCTCCTGGGGCTTTATCTGCCACTTCCCAGTGTGAAAACAACCATTTATGTATTTTGTCAGTTCATTCTGTACTCTTTCTAATAAGCTGTTGTTGTGTCTGACTAACTGGATGGCATTCCACCGGGATTCTGAACAAATGGGAGCAGAGAGGCATGAAATATAGGAGAGGAGGAAGACAGGCTGAGTGTGGAAAACATATATCTAAATACGTCATGTACTCTCATTAAAAATCTGCTTTTTCCCCTTGAAGGAAGAGTTTCTTGGAGACTTCCATGTTTGTGTGTTTAATGCTGAGCTGGAGCCAGGAGGTTGTTAGCTTAGCTTAGCTTAGCATAATGACTGGAAGCAGGGGGAAACCGCTAGCCAGGCTCTGTCCAAATTCAAAAATGTCAACCAATATGTCTTGCTAATTAATTCTAACTTAGCATTTAACCACATAAACAGAAAAATCAACAACTTGTGGCCCTTCCAAAAAGACAATTCTGACATATATTTTTTACATTTGTGTTTGTATATGCATTAAAGAAACAGGTGACTATGTATAAACTATTGAGCTTTAGAAGCTGGTGTTTTTCAGATTTAAATAGATTCAGGTTAGCTGCTTCCTCCTACCTCCACTCTTGATGCTAAGCCAAGCTAACTGCTTCCTAATTCTAGCATCCACTTGACTAGTTATGTTATTTCATTTGTTTATCTGCACAAAGCTTGACAAACTGATGAAAACAAACAAGATACAAACTTTGAATGTGTTTCCTCTTGTTTTCACTGTTTATGCTTAGCTGTGCTAACCAGATGCAGCATATATATAAAGGGATAAAAATGGCACTATTTATCCTTAACAAAGGTAACCAGTGAGTGGATTGTCAAAATTTCAAAGTGTTCCTTTAAAACCAATGAAAATACTAGCCACTTGGTGCCATTTTCCACACTTATCGGTTGGACGCTTGTGATTAGGACTATCGTTTATCTGCCTGTTAGATTACATCAAAACTACCAAGCTGAATTACATGAAATTTGTTGACAAAGTGCAGGATTTCTGCAGGAAAAACAATAAATTTTGGTGCAGATCCACACCATTCTATACGGCAGAGGGCACACTCTCTAACTGTCCTTCTGCAGTTTTTTCTTGCTTTAAGCTGACAACCTACTGACATTACGGGGAGAAAATTAATCATAATGGAGCTTTTTCTGTAGAAAAAAAACAACAAAAACAATAGAACTGAACAATTTGCTGCAGTACAAAATTAAATCACAAACATTACATAAAACACAGTTGAGATGACTGAGAAAATCCCAACAATGCAGCTTTAAAGTTGCATTGTCGGAAGCAAATTCCAGATGACAATAAGAGCATAATAAAGTTAGAAATCTTCTCTATTTAATTACAGGAAAGTGACCCATTTTTTCCATCATCTCTTTGTCTATAATATTCTTGAAAACTAATTTCCTCTCTGAAGAGCAAAGTACAGATTTAATAACTGGTTGCAATCGGCTTCCACCTGCAAATATTTAAACAAAAACTTTTAATGAAAAAGCAGAGTGTGGAATGTGATTGCTGCTCCCAGGACAGTTCTGTGACAGTAAATCATTTCACTCATGGAGATGGTATGTCGATTTTCCTGCAGAGGGCACAAACGAGCTCTGATTGCAAACGGCAAACCAGGACAGTCTGCTGAGGAAACCAAAATATGTGAGTAACAAGATCTCACAGACAAAATATTCAATTCAGACTGTTCTCACAGCTTAAATATTTCAATTGCCATGGAAAACAAAACATTATAGTTCTGTGTTTAGTCTCTCATTCCTTGTTCTTGATGTAATCCTCTACTTCGGATAAGGCTGATTAACTGTGTGTCTGCATATTATATTACATTAATATGCCTTTTGGACTCAAGTGGAAAAAGTGAAAAATGTGGTACAGTAGAAGTACAGGGAGAGCTTAATTTATTCACAATATTACAAACATAATGGAATTTAAAACTCCAAACAGGCACAAAACAACAACTCTCAACAGAAAACAGGTGAGAAATATCGCAGTAAAAGTCGATTTAAAAATGTCTCTGCTGTCATCACTGCCAGCCGGGACTTGCTGAAATGTCTTTCCTTCTTGGCTTTACCACAAAGTCTATTCATATCAATGTCATATATCTCCAGTGTTTGAAAGAAAACCCCCTCTTTCCTGCGACCTCAACAAAACACTGCTTTGATTGAAAGACAGAAACAAGAAATGACACAGGAAGTCGTCAGATGTTTGCTTGTGTGTGCGCATATAGTAGCAGGAACTAAAATGAGGATTTCTCCATGTGCTGCCCCTTTGGAGGAGCTGTCTCCAAAATGTTGGTCTTTTTGCATTCTTCAGGAATTCCAGCAGGCTGCGGGGAACAACATGAGAGTCTTTCTAACCCTTCAGCCCTGCGTCAGCACAAAGGCCAAAACAAGCATACATTTGTTTAGCAAACTGAAACACGGCAGAGTAATAAATCTCCAGAGAAATGTATTACGGGTGGTGGCGGATCTGGAGAAAGTGTTTTGCACAAAAACATGAAAACATCCAAGGTGGAAGGGTTTCCAGTATCTAAGGAAAACCTGCTTTTACTATTATTTGTTGCTACTTGTCCTCTTCTCTGACAGTCTGAGGGAGTTAATGTGTTTTCGTGTCGACGCTCTGCCTCTCTGTATACCTCATTGCATAAATATCATATACACAACGGAAAAGAGAACATTTTGATCATTTTAAGACTTCATGGAGTTTAGTTGAAAGCTAACACAGCAAACACCAAGAGGAGTTCTGTCTTTCTGTTCAACCACTAACCTCTACACAAACAAAATTAAGACATTCATGATGTGGCGTCCACACACACTGCACATATTGTGACACAGAGCAACGGCGTTATTCTTTAACTACTTTCCTATGTTTCTGGTTCAAGATTCCGTCAAAACAAATTAATACAGCTACACAAACTAAATACTATTGTGGAAATACAGATGCAGTTTAAAAATGTGAGATTTTGTGTTGGGGAGGTTATTTGATTCAACTGTGTGTTTACAAGAAGAGCTTTTGAACTGATGACCAGTGTGAAAGTGTAAATAAAAGAGTTACATGTCTAAAAGGGGATAAACTGTGGAGGTAGAGAAGAGAGAATTAGTAAAAGACACCTGAAGTGAAGATTGTGGACCTTCCTCTTATAAAAAAGTATTTCAAGTATCACGAGTCACTTTAGCAACAAAAGGGACGTTGGGGGGGGAAATACTCAGTGATATAATTGTTGCTCACTTATAATCTGCTTTAAAGAGGTTTAGCACCTCTGCACGAGGAACTGTTCCAGCATAACATCATCAAGACTTAACAACACAAAGTATGAAATTAGCTGGAGAAGTACTAAAATTAATGACCAAACAAACTGAAGAAGAAAAACAAAAAGAAATATTGTTTAAGTGGATGGAGTAAGGTTATCACTTGAAATGATTTTGAATCTGATTTGAAGAAATGTGCATTTATGTATCTTTACAAAGTGCTTTTTTTCATTCACCTTTTTTGGTTTTTAGTGCCTTAATTTGAAACACATTTAAAAATAAGAACATTAAAAAAAAGAAATGTAATCTACTACATCTATTGTACATTTTACAGACATGATACAGTACACCAGCCCTCTTTCTGGCTACTCTCTTCCACTGAAGCCTTCTCACTGCTCAAATACAATCTTAAAGCTTATAGTAGGTTTCCACAGGTGCAGATATAGGGCTGTAGAACTATCGTCTTAATGAAAAGTGAAAAGCAGTTTCTACATTGCTAACAAGGGACGCAAAGTTTCTGCACAGCAGCTCTAATGGTAAATGTTCCACAGCGACGACTATATCAAGGCACACAGAAATACAGTTCAGTCCCGTTCAGAGGGAAAGAGAAACGTACGATATTGGGATGAGTTTTCATGCACACTGCTGATTGTGCAGGCTGAGAACGATGTTGGGCAGAGAGTCGGCGAGCGTTCTCAGCAATCTGAATAGATGACAGGAAGGCGAGGAGCTTCAGTCTCAGCACTCGTTATTGCTCACCTCATGTACCGCTTATATTAAAGAGAATGACACGATGGGTCCTCCTGTGGTTCTGCCAAACTCTTACAAAACTCCCGACGGGGTGCAAAGGCTTGGAGAGGTCAGCTAGAACTCTATCAGGCAAACAGTTCCTCCTCACAGATTCAGGCTGTTGGAAAGGGCCTCCAGCTGCTCCTCTCCCAGCCTCTGCTTCTCTTCCAGGTCCTTCTGCTGGATCAGCAGCGAGGCCTTGGTCTGCACGAAGCGTCGGTAGTCCTGCAGCTGCTCGGCGGACAGCTGACGCGACAGGAAGGTGGAGACCAGGTTCTCTCTGCGGTCCAGGTTATCCTTCAGATCTTTGGCGTCCTCCCTCTGTTTGCATAGCAGACGGTGGCGACTGTCCAGAGATTCCTGCAAGGAGATACAGCAAGGGAAGATTAATCATACCTGATGGACTTAAAAGATTGCATTTTCTCTCTATGTTGTATGACACAGCTGGGAAAAAATACATATAAATGTGAGGTCTGGTGCTAAATTCATGCCTTGCAGAGCATTAGCGCAAATGCATAAATAAATGCTTTGCAGTGAACTCAATAAAAACAGAATTATAGAGTCATACTTTTTGTCCAAATTAAAAGGTGAGATCATGTTCTGTGGGACAGGGAGCTGCGAAAGTTGCATGATTATGTATAAAAGAGCCACAAGACAGTAGGTGCAGTGTTTCCTTAGGTCAACAGAGGGCAGGGTAGATACAAATGTCATCGAAACTGGGCTGGAGTTTCGGTGAGTCAGTGTAAATACCAGTGTTGCTGATAACAGCAAGAAAACAAATGAGCCTCTAACAAGCCCTCAGTATGCAGCACGCTCTGCCACGCTTTTACAGATGGACAAACCAACAAAGAGGGCCTTTCAGGGATAAATCTAGAAATCTAATGCATCCATGCAAACATAAAATGATGCTGAAAATACTGGGGGGCACAATGAAACAGGATATTCAGAGGGAAAACAAAGCAAAGCACAGAGCTCAAGTTAGACCATATGACACCACTCCTACAGGATTTTCCAGGATGAACATATTTAATGCAGAAATAATGAGAACTATGTTTGAAATAAAGAGCTGAATGCACAGGTGAAAACAGTTCAAGTCATTATTTCTCAATATGTCACACCTTTTGGACATAAACTCTTGAAGTGTGGCCTGATCAAACTAAAATCTATCAAAAATAAACTTCAGATGTCTGATAAACTGTACAACTCAAACACAGATAAGCTTAAAACGGGCAATTAAACACAGATAAACCTAGCAACATTTTTTACATTCCACACAGTGAAAGCCTTGACTCCATTAAAGTCGCCCTTCAACTTTTCCCAAGTGGCATGTTTGCTGTTCTAAAGTAAACAGAGCAGGAGTATAGCTGAGTGCATGGGAGCAGCCACACACTTCTAACACTCATGGTCACCTTTTTAGCCCTAAATGAGCTGCGGTGAATCATGAGATCCTTGAGGTTGTATGACATAACATTCCCTGAGGAGCACGCGTTGACAGTATGCCTTCACTCACGTGCATTAGTGTATATGTGTAAACAGCATTAAGGGGAAAGGCAGGGGCGTAAATGGAGTCATAACACACTAATGATATTCTTATCAAGTCTTACTTAACAGTGGACTTTTAACCCAATATATCACTTAGATATCAGAGGGGGCCGCATGGTCGTTCACAAGATTAGCACTTTTTGCAGTGGAACATCAAAGAAAGCACTGATACAGTGACGTTGAACCAAGATTCGTAGTTTTAAGTTTTGGTTCTATGCTTTCAGTTATTAATACGATGGGAATAATTGCTACTGATACTGAAAGAAAAAATCCAAATCCGAAGACAAACAAAGGCAGGATGAATGCTGTGAAAAGGATTATATGAATTTGGTTACTGTTTGCAGAAACTTTTGAAATGATCCCTCCAGGAAAGTGCATGTGTCAAGGTTGGGAAGGTAAAAGGAAAATGTGAACCCACACATCTTTGAATCAAGGAGATGGAAAAAACAATCACAGGTTTTGGCTATTCACCTTCTCCTCAGCATCTGTATGTTGGTCCACAGTGCTCAGGGCGTTCTGCACTCTGGCCAGCCGAGCAGAGAGGCACAGCAGCAGGCTGACCACCCTCTCCAGGTCGCCTATGAACAGGTTGTACCTCTCCAGCTCCATGGGCAAACAGCGCTCACGGACCAGCACCTCCAGCGCCTCTCCGTGGGCCGCATTCTCCTGAACCTCTGCCTGGAGGGCGCCACGCGACTCTTCCAGTGAACGCTGACGCTCCTCGATATAGGACACTAACAAACGCTATCGAATTAAACCAGAAAAGAGAAATGCATGAGACATTTTAGGCAACGGCGTTATGGAAAATAGATCCACATGGCAGGACTGTGCAAAGTGGAGAAATTTAAAGAAAAACAATCGATCATTTTACACTACAGGTGAACCAATTAAAATATTTATTTGAAACATGATCATGGATAACAGTGTACTGTAAATATAGTGACTGAATGTGCAGGGCAGCCAGCAAGAAGAGGGAGGTTACTTGCTAAGCCAACATTAGACAAGCGGGAGAAACTGATAAGAGACAGACAGTACATCATGTGATAAGACAGACCCAACTATCTCTGCTTTAAATGAGTCTACTTAAGACCAAATAGCATCCAGATGGTACCAGTATGAAATTGATCAGTTTCTGCTTTAAAAAGAAAAACAGAATGAGTCCACAGCTGTAAATGTGAAGTGAAAAGGAAGTGTTCTTTGCTGTTCTGTCCAGTAAATGCAACAAAGCAGTGATGATTTTGATCATATACTGTGTTTATTTATAAGGTAGCAAAAACTCTGCCTGCATACTGGTAACACTGACTTGCATTTGTCATCTTAATAACGGATTATTACCGTTTTAGTACATATTAAACATGTACAACACTCACTATTTTGCATAAATTCATAATTACCTTCTTCTCAATGATATCTGCTGTGCTTTGCACGTCTGCACATTGAGATTTCTGGCTTTCAGAAGCAGAAGAACAGGGAGATGGTTCAGCCCCTTCGACCGTTTCAGCACTACAAACAGAAACACGTTTATGTCAATATAACATTCTTGATCCATCCAGATATTCTCATCATCACACTATAAACATGCTCAAATGTAATTCTAGTTTCACCTCGTTAAAATTTAATATCTTGATGGGGAGTAGACTCGGAGCAAGGCCCTGTGGTTATTTGCAAATTACAAAACTCTGAGCTTCAATCGCACATTCTTAGCGTATCTGAAGTGTGCTTACACTAGCAGAAACCTGAGTGCATGTACAGCAGTAAGCAAATAGACAGGTGTGCCTGTGCATGTGATGCAACAAAAGGTAACACAGCACTCGTGGAGCTCAGTTCCTGGGCCATTAGAAACCAGTGTCAAGTTTCGTGGAAACAAATTAAACTAGGAATTCTAATTAACTTGGCTTAGTTTGCAGCCTGAACTCGTTGCACTTTAAAATTGTTAAAAAGGTGTGAGTGAGATCGATTGCTCTTTCTGTCTACCAGCTGTACACATAAAGGATAAATGGTCACGATATGTAGTCACCTGGACATTCATTGCTTTACGCTTATTTTCACCTATTTATTGTGGTCAGGAGTGTGCTGTTTTCTCAAACTGAGGCAATAAAATGCAATAGTATGCCAGTAGAATTTCTATTTTCTGTGACTCTTTGCAAGTGTTTTGTTTTGGGACAGTAACATTTACCTCTCTGCAGCTCCTTTCTGCTCTTGTTTCTTCTTGTAGTGCTCCTCCATCAGCAGCGTGTCCTCTGACAGCAGCTGCTCCATCAGCATCAGTGCCGTCTTGCGATTGGCCAGCGGGTACAGCACTCTGGTCAACGACTGGTCCGCCTTGACCACTGCTGCAACAAGCTCTTCCCACTGAGGTCTCTCAACGGCCTTCTCCAGGCTCTCTGTCTCTCCCTCTGGTGTTCCCCTCTCCTCCATCTCCTGGTTTTCTCCCACCTTCTCATCTTCCACATCTGGGTCTTTCTCCTCTTCCACCTGCTGACTGACGTCTGCCTCAGAGATGGAGGTGCAGGGGGACACAGAGGCTTCCCTTGTCTGCTTTGGAGGGACTGAGCTGGTGGGCTCGTCAAAAACACTATCTGTCAGTGGAGAAGTCTGGACTTCCTCTTTGATCTCTTCTTCTGGTGGGAGAATCCACAGCAAAGGATCTGTGGTGACGCCGCAGCTCAGAGACACTTCATGGTTTGAATCGGGTGGTTGGGCCACGTTGCTTGGTTCATCCACCGACTGCTCTCTGTCTGATCCAGTCACAGATGGAGAAGTCCTGACTCTACTGGAAATGAAAGAAACTGCAGTTGAAAAACGCATATGGATGAAATCATATTTATAGAATGACAAACACCAGTTTCAGTTTGCTTTGCGTCTGAAGGTTGATACAATCAAATAAAGATTCAATGATTGTGGTAAGTTCAATTAGCCAAACTGTTTTACAGTGGGAAACAACTGCTGCAATCATATGGAGTCTAATCTTACCTGGAGCTGGGCCTGTTTTCACAAGGAAGCTTTGTCTGGATGGGTGTGGATGAGGTGGATTTGATCTCCCTGTCACTGAACTCTGGACCATAGGGGGAAGGTGAGTTAGAAGAAGTCTCACTCAAGGGTCTAATGGATATGGACTCATCTGTAACAGGGGTGTGTGATTCAGAAGGAGCAGAATGAACCCTGGCCCAGGCGGAGGAGCAGGAAGTCGGGGAGGTGGATCTACTTGAAATCCTTGTTCCTGCTGTTGCCTCCTCCACTGGTTCAGAGCTCTGCTTCAACAGGGACTTTTTCTGGGTTTGGTTTTGTGTCTGTTCCTGAGTGTCCTTCTGCCCAGCAACCTCTGTTTCTTTTCCTGTTTGCTCGAACACATAATGTTTCTTCCTCCCTCTTTCCTGTCCCTGGGCTTCTCTAACATCAGCAAAGTATGGAACACTCCTCTGTTCTCTGTCTGATCCTCCTGGCCCAGTCGAATGTCTCCACAGTTGATCCAGCTGCTCAGAACTTTTACTGAGGGCTGACAGTTTTGTTAACTTTGAAGCACCGAGCTCTTCCATGGACTTCCCTCTTTGTGCAACCACACGGACACGCTGCTGGCCCTCAGGTGCTGGCTTTACCAAGGCCTTCTCGGTGACATTCCTCTGGGAACTGAAATTGAAATGCAGTGTTGAAATGTGTAATTCATGTACACTGTGATTATTTTAGAAACAGAAAAACCCTGAAATGCAGTTTCTTGGAGGTTAAATATAAATCATTCACAGAAGGGCTCTGGAAAATGTTATTTCAAGACTGGCAATATGAATTGGAAGTCAACATAGTTTGGAGAAATAGGCCAACCCCTCGAAAATACCACAGTCTATTATTCTTCTTTTACAGTCCATGCGTAAATCTTTTGAAAGGAATGCTGGTTTGCTGGAGCAGGTGGGTGTTGACTTTCTAGTGCCACAATGAATCAAGTCGAGACTTATAGTCTGTGCCACAGTGCACACATCACTGACCTAATACTCTCCTGACCTAAAACCAATAAAAATGTCCCAATTTGTCTGCAGCACTGGCACATACCTTGAGGTTTCCATAGTATTAACTGGTAATGGATCCTCCTCATAGTCATGTGCCTGCAGACAGAAAAGACGAGAAAAAAGGCAAAACACGAATTACATTTGAACCTGTAAAAACATTTTTCTTCTTGCAGAAAATGAAAAATGAATGAATGTGAAATACTGCAGTAACAGTGGAGCTACGGTTAAAAAATATTTTACTTTTGTTTCCTTGTTTATACAAAGGTTAAATCTACAACAAACAACAGTGCAAATTCTACTGCAAAGATATTTTACAAACAATGAAAGAAACCCTAATCTGTGGCATTTGGATATGAAAAAGGTTAAAACTAAGACTTTCTACCAGTATCACTAGGAACTTGATTTACCTCAAATGCATGGGGTGTAGATGTGGAACGGTTCCTGAAGAAACTAGGTGGTTCTGGTTGGTCCAAGAGACTCTCCACTGAAGCAGACTTTCCCTGAGATGGACCTTGGCTCTCCCTCCATCTGGACTGATTCTGCTGGCCAGCGTATTGGCCTGAACACGACTGTGCTGAGAAGAACTGAGCATACCTGTTTTGCGAAAATTAAAACAAAACAATGAAAATGCTTGATAAGATCCATACTACAAAGATTGAACCACGTTTTCTCATTTTTGTGCCTCTATTTTGTACCTGATAGAGCTGGTGGAGGAATCAAGGATGCGGCCTGCAGAATGCGGTCTATGGAGCTTCTTCTTCGTAGTTTTACCTTCGTGATTCCCTGATAGAGGCCTGGGACCCCAGTCAAATGGTTTCTCCCCCAGAGAGTGCCTCTGTCTGGGTGGCGGTGGTAACTGAGGTGTTGCTTGCTGGGGCTCTGCTACTTTCTGGCCTGTCTTGCGCTCCATGTACTCCACAAGAGCCTTATGTCGCAGTTGTTTCAGGTTTGTCTTTGAGCTGCTTGAGGTGGACATAGCTCGGCCTCTCATTTCAAAAATCTTCCGCCTTGCTGCAACCAGTCCCTGCTCTCCTTGCTGCACATGCTCCTCATTCTCATATTCGACTGAAAACGGATTTTCACTCTCGTTGCCGAAGGAGCGGCAAGCCGAGTGGCTAGGTGTGCCACCGAGCTGGTTGAGTTTGTCTGGTTCGGAGTAGCACATCTTCTTCTGCTCTGGAGTCAGTCTCTTCCTGCCTCCAATGCGTGCTACCTGAGGCTGGGCCACATTTGTCGGCCTCCCATTTTCCTTTACAGTCTCTTCGTCTATCTCCTTCTGATTCTCAACGACTTCTTCTTTAATGCTTCCCTTCTCTGTCTCCTCGGAGGCCACAGAAGGAGTGAGTGTGTCTGTGGAAGTTTCAGAGTCCTGTGATGAGGAGAACGAGTGAATCACTGTTGGCCTCAGTTCAGGTTTTTGCCTGATGCGGTGTGGCCATGACAGCTGCAGGTCCTTCCGTTTAAAAGACGTCTCCCTCAGGACTTTCGACTGGGCATCCTTGAGCTTCTCTTTGTAGTATTTCTTAAATGAGTCATCTAAGGTGTTGCAGGCAACGGAGGTAACTTCGCCTTGATTGCTTTTGCTAATGTCACCTTGCGAAGGTCTCTCATTATCATTTACTGTTACGTCCCCTTGGCTGGTTTTATTTAGGATTGCTTCCTTGTTTTTTATACTGAAATCTGGATCCTTCTTAGGGTGTAACGCTGCCCTGCTGGCTCCAGTCAGGTGATACAGAAGTGGGGTTGTTTCTTTGTTTATCCTCTCACTTGCAACATCCCCCAAAGGCTGCCGTTTGCCTCTCTTTGCCTGTTCATCTCTCTTACGGTAGTTGGGCTGTTCATTATTAATCAGTGAGCTGACTTCCTTCATTTGTGTGGCTGAATGTGGTGTTGGGCAGGTCCTGTCAGGTCCACAGTAGAATATAGGGTTGTCGGCAGTGTGGCGGCCAATGTCTCGACTCTGCATCATGTCGATTTCTTCTAAGGTGTCGAAGCTTCGAGAGGATTGAGTCAAAATGAGGGCTGGTCTGTGATTCTCCTGATCCTGGCTCTTGGATATCAGGTCTTTTCCCTGGGACACAGAGGTGAAAACCTCTCTCTCATCTGTAATCGTACCACTGGAAGAGCGAGAACTCCGCTGGAGAGGTCTAAACAAATTATCCATTGTGCTATGGCTTCTTTCTTTCTCTCTATGCTGGTGTGTCTCCAACACAGTGGAGATCTCACTTCCAGTCTCAGACCCACAAACAGATACAGACTGTGTCCTCGTATTAGACTCAGGCTGCTTACATACTCCAGTAACAAAGTAGAACTGACCTTTATGCTGGATGCTGCTGCTGATAAAACTCTGACCACCATTCCAGGGGCTGGAAGCTCGGGTTGGTTCTGAACCAAGCCAATCATGAGCCGAGTGTGATCTTTTGCGCTGACTTTCAAAATGGCTACTACTACTGGGTTTGTTAAGATGGTCTCTGTTACCTCCACCGCTACCTGAGGGCTGTTTGGGTGTCAGGTGATCGGGCTGGCTTGTACCTCGGGGAGGCGATCGGCTTATGTTTGTTGACTTCTGCTGCTCATGGGCTGCTTTGCTATCCGTGATGAAAAGGTATTCTGGGTTCAACCTGGTCTGATCATGAGGCTGGAGATGAGGTCGGTAGCTTGGTGGCTGCTGGGCTTGTTGCTGCTGAGAGCCTCTCCAAACTGAGTACACTGGTTCAGAATTGATGTTTGGGTTGCCTGTATCTGAATTAACCGTCTCAGGTTTTGTAGCATTTAGACCATGGGGCTGTGGATGGAGACGATTGTGGGGTCTGAGTTGCTGCTTGGGTTGAAATTCAGCACTGTGGTGGTGAACCCCACTGTTCTCCAAGTTTTTAATGGCTATGTAACTATCCAAGCGTGCCGGGACTGGAGGAGGACGGACAGGAAGGAAAGCACTTTTGGATGAAGTTCCCAGAGGCACCTCTTGCTTGGTGGCTGCTTTGTTGTTGGGATGGAAACTCTCATTGCCATTGTGGTTATGGTGGTTTACAATGATGTTGTTATTGTTGCGATATTGCTGTGAGATAGCTTCAACAGAGCGATAGAGCTGGTCCATGGTCTTTGAGTCAGATTGCACAATCTGGGTCGGATTGTAAATGGACTTTACATACTTCAGATCAGCATAGTGGCTGAAGGAGCTGGACTGTAGGTCGTCTGTGAGAAAGGGAGAGGGGTAGTCTGGGGCAGTGGACCCACCGGAGAAGGAGCTGTAGGCAGAGTCTCCTTTGCCGTGTTGGTGGTGGGCGAGTTGGTCAGCGATGCTGCTACTGGACTTGGCTGGAGAAAGCCGGCTGACAGGCAGGCTCAGAGGATGCAGATCCACGTTGCTCATTCTCTCAAAATGGAAGTTGTAAGAATCCATGGAGGACTGGGGCGATTGGCAGGAAGGGAAGGGCAGGGCTTGTAAATACGACGTACGTGTTTGTGCACTGATGCATGTGTCTTCTTTGTGGGTAAAATTGGGGAAATTACCACCAACACATTTTCACCAGGTTGTCTGTCACGCTTGACGCTAATTAGGTCATTTTCCTGCCTCGTCTTTGTTTATCCAAAGCCTCCTGAAACAGTCTGCTCCTGGGGGAGAAAAAACAAACAACACAGACTGGTTATCAGCCTAAATCTTAAATTGGGACTCATGCTCCAGTCATGCATTTAGATGAAAAGACTGTTCAAGAGTGAAATGGTGTCAAACAGCTATGGGAAATAAAAGCGTCAAAGGCCGATACTCAAAATATTAGCCGAGTGTAGTCTTCACAAACATTTCCTTGCGTAGCTGTTTTGGCTGGTTTGCAATGGCGTGACAATTTAACACAAACACTTGTGCTAGACTGTCAACTTGGCATGTCCTTTAGTGCAATGGCACACAAACTGTACCTGTACCTTCATACTTTGTCCACACTATATGCATGGCAGAAAATGCTCGATCAGTTATACATTTGTAAATGTCTGGAAAGAAAGATTACCATTTTTGCAAGACGCTTTCAGCTCAAACACTACATGAGGGTGCCAGAAAACAGTAAGTCACCAGTGAAAAATCTTTGCTTCCTTGGCATTTCTAGGTCAGATTCCTGTGCTGAGAAATTTTGCTCCATCTGTTGCATGTTGTAAAGACAAATTATATACCCCCAAACTGGAAAAATGTTAGTTTTTCTTTTTTCAGCATACAGTACGTTAAAAAATGTGTCTGGCTACCCAGTTGAGTACCTGTGAAGATTTTTTTAAAATGATGACACACACTCCTTGGCACATACCACAGGAACAGGGTGAGCTCACTGAAACCTTTATCTTTCACTCATACTTAAAAGTATTTTATGTTTGAGCCAAAAATATTACATTTTTAAGGCTACCTGACTTCAAATAGGTGCAATATAACACAATATGATAATAAATCGGGCTATATCAAATCACAAACCTGATAGTAAGGAGTCCTTAAGGAATTCAAAGTCTACTCCCCTATACATAATAACTACTTCTGTCAAGATCGTGATCTCCTCTCACACTGTAAAGTCAAAGATAAAAATATTATGTGAGCAATACATGAAGTTTTATGTCTTTTTTGTGGTTGTTGTTTTACTGTTCCCACAGTTTACAGCAGCTTGGTTTTGTAGGTCTGTACGGCTAACCACCTGTTGAAGGAGTCTGTCTGACGTTTTGCATGAATAAGACCGCTAATTAAGGGCCTAGAGGCTGGCGGTGCACGTTGCAGCACACACATGAAAAAATGTCAGGAATTCTACATGGAACTACAGAAATACCTGAGGATTAATCATGTGACAGATGTATAATGCATTGTTTTACAGCCAAGACACCCATAAAAACTGGTCTGCCTTTTTCCCCTCATTATTTGTGGCAAACCTAAGTACTTCTTGTATGTAATTTTAGGTTATTTCCAACTGAGACCGAATACAGGAAAATTAACCCATAAAAATATTTGCAAATACCATGTAAACATTTCAGATCCCACCTGGGTTATCACCTATTCCATTTTGGAAGACGCTATACATCACTGCCATCCAAGTCAAACAATTTCAATAACAGCTTTTTCCCTCATGTATTAGAGACCTTGAACTTCCTGGAATATAAGACGTATGATCACTCCCCTGTAAATCTACATGTAACTGATTGTTGTGATATGTGTATACTGTCTACCATTTGATATGTGATATGTTGTGGCTTTGCAGCTTTGTTACTGATGTATGAAAACCAAACTCTACTTCCTCATTAACATGAATTTAATTCAGTCAGAAATGTTTGGGCCTTTCAGAGTGCTGCATCACTTACATACTCTACACTCATTCTGACTGGGATCAATATTTTGTAAAACCAGAAACTTATTTACCTTAATCCTGTTTTCAGTCTATGATGTGTCAATGGTAAATCTGAATTCTTGTTGATTCTTTATAATAGGTTCCATTATTCACTGTAAACACACACAGAATTTAATAACTTGCAGGGAACCAGCCTTGCAAGTTAATGATAGGTTTAAGTTTTACAGTGAACTCTAATAACAGGACTCTCTCGTGACCTGCATACCTTTCCTTGACTTTGTCATCAAGTCTGAAGCCACATACCTGTCCTGTATACACAAAGGTAAATGTTGCTAATAAAACAACCAGTCAATCAGCAATGACCCTGCAGAATCCATGTAGGCCTCACCAGCCATGGGAACTGCAAGAAATCTTCACATTGTGAATCAGTTGATTTTGGTTCTTTTGTTTGACTTGCAAGAAGTTCTTTTAGTTTCACTCAGAAAGTGACAACTAAAAACTACCATACAATCAATTCTAATGCGCAGAATTTTCCAAGTGTTGGCAAGTTTGTTGGCTGAGCTCAAAAATCTGCATCAAAGATGATCCTAGGTGGTCGTTTTGCATACACACAAAACCCACCTCCCAAGAGCCTTTCAGTTCTACAGTATTAAGGGGGATTCCATGTGTTTATGAAGGTCTTTCTGATCTGTAGTGTGTCTCTGTGTTGGTCTATGTGTGTGTGTGGTTTCCAACCATCCTCTTTCCTCTGCGAACACAGAGAGGCTCCCAAACAGGGGAGCGCTCAAGTGGAAGTGATGGAGGGGACAGGCAGTGGCAAAATGTACAGGGAGGAGGGAGGGTAAGGCAGAGGGTGACCAGGCCAGACAAATACTCACACGCAAACCACAACAACAAGAGACCGGAGAACCGAACAATGACAGAAGAAAGCTGAACACAAAGTAGAAGATCAACAGTCGAAACAGCAATGCCATCTGGGAACTACTCAGAGATCAGCTCCTTGCAGGCTGGTTTAAAAGTTTAGAAACTTTACAGAGCACCATTAACATGAAAAAAGTGGAAAAAACTCACCCAAACTTTGTGTCTAAGTCACTGACCTTCCCGATTTCCATCTGAAAAAGAAATTACTTTCCTAAGTTTCATCCTAAATAAGGATTATCCAAATGATTTCCGTCCTTTTTCTCATTCAGAACATTGTTCTTCTTGTAAAGAGGGACCAGACCAAGTAACCAGGAGAGCCAGATATTAGAGGGAAGACTTCTAGCGGGTCCCTTCTCCCCCCACTGAGACCCGAGGCTGCCTAGTGGGAGCCACTGATTGGCCAGCCGATGACGTCCAGCTCTCTGATGCACAATGAGCGCAGCGGAGGGAATATTTCACTGCTGCAGATAGCTGCTAGTGCTGCCGGCCGCCCGAACAACAGAGAGAGAGGGGAGGAAAAAAGAGGCCTCGCATTCCTGGCTGGCTTCAAAGACGGAGCAGAGCCATTCATTCCCAAGGCCCTGAGCCCGGCGCATGGAGACTAGCCAAGGCAGGAGGGAGGACAGAGGGGAGGGGGTAATGGTGGTGGGGTGGCTGGGTGTATGGGTGACCTCCCAGCCTCCACCAAAAAAAAAAAAAAAAAAAAAAAACTGTCACAAAGACTAGCAATCCCCCAATATTACTCTTTTTTCTAACATCTACTAGTCTCCCCTATATTCTTCTATTCTTGTCAATAAATTTTTAAATGATAAAGAAGTTACTCGGCTAATCAGTAACTGATCCCAGAAATATCAAGTAATTTCTACTGCAGTATGACTGATGTAAAAGTCAATATTACTGTACTTTATTTTAGAAACTGTGTTTTATTCACTTAGCATTACCAGGGACCTCTTTTCATTTTTACAAATGGAAAACAATCTCTGTTAATTATACAATAAATATCCTAATTACAAGGACAGTGGGGCCTTTAATTGATAGGTTGGGTTTATTAAACCTTGAAGATTTACTGGAAAATAGGAAATCAGAAAGTGAAAATATGGTACTAAAAATGTACGCCTGGGATGAACCACAGCATTAGATCATGACAGTGGTCAGTCTGTTATATGGTCAAATTCACTTTCACTAAGAACAGCTCTCAAAACTCCTTGTGTGATTGTCTAGTGTCAGACAAAGACCCTTGTTGCCTTCACTATTGTTTTCTACTGAGGCTGGCAGCACTAGTGCTCAGCTATGCTGTGAGTTTTTTCATTGTTAGACAGTGTCAGACAATGTGGAACAAAGAGCTGGACCCATGTTCTGTTGGTGGTTTTGCTGCTTCTACAGCTTATTCCACCTGTTGCAACTATTAATGTGTAAACCTGAAGTGTTGATATCACTTTTTGAGGAGCAAAATAAAGAAAATCTTATGTATAGGGTTCTTTCCTAGATAGATAGATTTTTGGCAGCCCCCATGCCTGTGTCAAAGGTAAATCCTTAATGCTAAAATGACAAGACTTAAGAATATGTATATAGCTAACTAGTTAATTGAGGTTTCATTTACTCAAGTAAAACATATTTTTTATTTATAAAATTGTTAGAAATAATATCAAAGTATTTCAGTCAAAATGGTAACCCTGATTCATTGCTTTTATGCAGATCTGCTTAATGTTGTGTCACCCCTCCAAAGGTCCATTCTGAGAAACAAAAATCATACACATACCCTGACATACACACATTAACTACAGCCAGATATCATTTATAGATGATATCTCACCTTAAATTATCTGCTAAAATTTAGCATCTCTTTCAATTGTCAAACAATTTATTTTTTTAAATTCTGGTTTTTCATTAAGTACATTGAAATCAACACATTACAGAGTGTAAACAACCTCAACACTTTGTGGTCAGCAAATACACTTTCATTTATTTTAGGGATGACATACGGCTGTTGAATTGCCAACGACATTGTCGCTTTAAAAAATTTCAACTCGTGATTAAAAGAGAAGTCGATAACGGGTCAAGATTAAATGCTGAGGTGAGGAGTAAACAAGGATAAGCTCATGACCACTTTCTGCCTGGCAACTGAGCTAAGTACGATATCATGGTGGATGGAGGAGGGAGTAAGTCTTAAGACCTGTAAGAATTTCAAGACCATATGTTTTTAAAAAAAGCCTAACATGGTTGGGCAAGCTGTCAGACAAGAACACACTTTCTTAAAGAAGACTGGAATCATAAAACCAATGAATGAATGAGAGAGAGCACGAGGTGAGGCTGATTTAGAGAGGGAGGAATGTTAAATTCTGTCAGATTTTTTTTTTTTTTTTGTCTTTCATTGGTGATTATGCGTTCCAGCGTGACCTTCACCATGCAGCCACGAGACTGGACCACCAGGCAGGAATAGACAGACAGAAACAGGGAGGACACAGTGACAAAAAGACACAACTAAACCAACATTAAGAAACAGAGAAGATGGAGACAAGACAAGAGAGGGAATTCTGTAAGTTACAGTGACTGATGCCAGGAATGCCAGCCAAGCAACTGCCAAGCCAAAACCATTAAGCTTGTTAGCCCTGTTGGCCTCACTAAGTCTGCTGATAAAGATGATGATGAGTTTGTGGACCTCTGGACCTCTGACTGAGGAGCTAAACGGATTGCTGCGTTCTCAGAACACTCACTGGTGAGAAACAAAACTTAAAATGTCCGTCTCAAAAGGTCTACAATTATTTCATTTTCTGCCACCCTAGAAAAACTTAGACTCAGGTAACTTTATTACTGCTTGTGTAAATGTACAACAGACTGGCACTGTCGAAATCAGCTGAATGGATGATGGCAGCAAAGGAATGCGGAAGAAGAAGAAGCTTAAAATAGAGCAGCAGATTGCCCACAACTCCTACTGTTAGGAAATATTTAAACTCCAGCACCCCTCTTACAGTACAGAACATTTACTCTAAGAAAAGTTCACCCACATCAAATAGACATGAGTGAGCTGAGATTCAACTCAAGGAGAAGCAGACACATAGAAACACTTTTAGCTAATGTAAAAAAAAAAAAAAAGCATTGAAGAAACGTTCTTGCTTACAATATTAGTGAATTAAGCTACTTTCTCTGTAGGATTAAAATTGTTCCACTCATCTTTTGGCCCATGAAGGCCAACATAAGACTGTGAGGAATTATATTTTTTACTTACTCTCAATGTACAGCACACACACTGCTTTACCCTTTGTTTATTACCACTGATATAGGCACGACTACGTTATGAGTCTGAAAAGATTCACTACATCTTCAAACTCTTTTGCAACACATTTGCACAAAATGTTGAAAGGGGCATCACAAACATACAAATCCTTAGCTATGGCATCACTTCTGGCTCAAGTCTCCCAAAGGACCTTAAAGACATCATTCCTATTGTCTCTGATCAAATAAAAACAGAGGAAGCCGTTTTTGAAAAGGTGGAAGTGGTCGGGTGCTGAGCACTGACTGTAAAGCAGTAGCGGGAAAGGGAAAGCTGCACTGCCATGCAGCGTAATCACTGACACCTGCAGTGTAATTCCTCCTGTATGTGTGCCTCAAACAGAAAAAGACAGCAATTTATCTGTGTGCATGTGCACAGTGGAGAGAAACTGTGTCTGGTTGTTGCTGGGCAGTGCTCACATCAGTGTCAAAAATCTCTAGCTGATCAAGAAAAGCTGTCACACTCTAATAACCTCTGAATTCCTGCTCTGATCTGACCTAAATACTTAGTTGACAATATCAACATTTAGTCTTCTTGATGTGCTGTTGATGTTTTAATGTTCTAAATGTAGCTTATACCTAAAATGATAGGATAAGAACACAAAATTTTGACTGAATGTGTGTATAGCTCATTGGTTAAACTATGATTATTTAATCACACACACAAATGCGGCAAAGTGAAGAAGAGTATATTAATAATGTTCTCTGCTCTAAAAAAGGCTATTATGTATCCTCCCTGGTCAGTCATTAACCAGGAACTGCATCGTGCCTCGCAGCGTTCGGCTTAAAAATGAGCACAGGCCTCTGCAAATGATAAACTTCTTATTACTTTCAAGTGTCTCTGAGAAGACAATTACTTTTGTATTAAGGACCCCCCAGAGGTTTGCAATATGATCTAGTCATGGTGAGTTTAACTGGATACTGTAGGAATTCCTCTGCACAAGAATAGTACAAAGCTGCAGGCCATTGAGTTGTATTTGTGTTTGCATATGGCTTTAGTCTAAAAATGGGCCGTGCAAATTCACAATTTCTGAAGCGTATCCTTTTCAATCTTTGGTATGTGTATTAAAATCTGAGAACATACTGGCCTGAGTCTAAATTCAAATGTGAAATAATTACAAAAGGACTTAACTGGGTTTTGTGAAATAAAAAGTTATGCAACGTACGACGCGTCTTGCAGAGAAAATACCATGCATTTGTGCAGAAGTCAATAAATATTATCTGATGAAAGGAGGCTCAGAGATGACCCAGGATAAGGACACACCTGATCAAGGACTTTGGCATGACACCAGAGCTCAAGGATCAAAACAGTGACATCTTGCATCTTTAACACCTCCACAAAGCAGGAGCTAAACTTACTCTGAGCAAATGTGTCATAACTTCAACATACAAGGGAATTACAGTGACAAAAGAAGGCCAGGGTGAAGAATGTATGAAAGGAGAAGAAGCACAGAAAGTGACAAAGAAGAGATCCGGCCCTGCAGGAAGCTAAAGACAAACACCACACAATAACAAATGACCCACTTCCCGTTTAAAGGTGGGAAAAGTCTCAATGACTCCATCATTATGGAAAAATGGTATCCTTAAAGAAGAAAACTCTATTGTTCTTAGGTCCCCAGCATCTCCTACAGTCCAGCCCTCATCTCTCAACTGCCCCTAAAGACAGACTGTTAGCAGTCTAAACAAGACAAATACCATGCTCAGTTTGGTCTTCACCTGAAATTCAGTCCTGTTTGCTGTTTGGGCAACATCTGTCACTTAACTCAACAAGTAGGGCAACAGTTAGTTTGTTGTCCTGACTGGTTAATCTACCAATAAGTCTCTCCACTCATAGATCGTCAGTTCAATCATTAATAAATTTTGAATTTTGAATCTTGAATTTCCCTCGGGATAAATAAAGTATCTATCTATCTATCTATCTATCTATCTATCTATCTATCTATCTATCTATCTATCTATCTATCTATCTATATCTATCTATCTATCCTAGTCATATACAATTGTGAAAAATGCATCTATTGTCAAAACTGAGGCCTTCAAATTATTCCTGAAATATGTGGTAAATATATGTATGTATGTATGTATGTATGTATGTATGTATGTATGTATGTATGTATGTATGTATGTATGTATGTATGTATGTATGTATGTATGTATGTATGTATGTATGTATGTATGTATGTATGTATGTATGTATGTATGTATATATATATATATATATATATATATATATATATATAAAAAAAAATTACTGTACAAAATTTTTTTTTATAATCAAATCTAAAAACAGACTGAGATTGTAACAACTGTGGCCATATTTTGTTGTGTATTCAGTCTGTTTTATTTTCCTATATTGATGGTCATTTCATATTGTGTCTCTGCCACCCGTGATGAGGCATGAGAGACCGTGACTATGAGTAAGTTTCACATCATGTGCCAAGGATGTACACAAAAGAAGACAGCAATATGAAGAAAAAAAAAAACAGTTCTTCTACACTCACACAATGACCAACATTTGTTTGACCGAGCAATAGGAGCTACAGAAACGGATTACACTTATCTTTTCATTTTGGAAGCATGGCATGTGTTTAAGGCTGGTTCATGCTTTAAATAGAGTCTTACAGAGTGTATAAAATCCCTATGGGAATGTCTATAAGCCAGAAACAGCATAGGCTCGTTTTAAGACATCTACTGGCTGCTTTCTACCATATAGCTGCAGGGCACTTCATCAGCTGAGAGTCTCTATCAGTTAACTCAGTGTCATCTGGCCTTGCCAGGCTACTCTAACCATCTCTGTCATGTTACATAATGAGCTGTGGTCTGACCAGCTGACCACAGACACATAACAAAGGTATTCACCCACGTTGGCCCCTCAGCTGGTACTGCAACAGCCATGACACTGTATGACTTCACCAGGAGTTATCTCAGAGAAGACTTCACAGAACATGTATTGTTCTTGTACTAGAACCAGTCACTGATTAATCGTACCACAGCATCTACATCATTCACAAAGTGTAACTTTTTAACTGCTAAATAGGTGATCACAAAAATGTAACAAATGCCAATATCAGATTAAACACTGCTGAGAAGAGAGACCACGTGAGGACAAATGACATTTAGAAACAAAATGTATCACAACCATTAATAGGAACATCAAGTGGGTATCATTCTGTTTTCATAAAATCTAAAGACGACAAGATGTAAAGCGAAACAAAGAAGTCCTACCGCAAACAGACAAATAATAAAACAATGAATTCCTTGTACAAGACGCTGTAGATTTGCATTTTCCAAATATGTATTTCACTGCTCATGGAATGTGTTAATTCTGGTAAGAGGTGAAAGCTGTTAATGGACTTATCACACCTTATACAGGGTGGTGTGGCATAAAGGCTATACGATATGACCTAATTTCCTTCTTAGGGGTTTTTAAAACTTGCATAAGGTGACTGTTGTTTTGCCCCCTCTGTCGGTCTATTTGTTTGAAACGGAAATAATTCAATTTAATCTTCATTTCCTGGGGTTTATGTGGAATCTGTTAACTAGCATTAATGGTAGATGCATTAGTTTGGTGTTTTTAGTTTAGGTTTGCTTGGGGTCTTTGCAAGTAATGTCATGATAAGAAAAGTTGGAACTATAATCAAAATATATTCCAGAATCACTTCAATATGACAGTTTTAAAAGTTTCCCTCTTGCAGTACACAATCAGTATGTGGTCTTCAACACCTTTTAGGTATTTTAGTGCTCTTCTAGAACTGCTAGCACGGTGATAGACTATGTTCCTGTTAAAAGTGTCGTAGACAACAGCGGACAGTGAAGCTTCTGACCTGACAATTTCAACATCTAAGGTTATAAAAACCCAAGCATGGTGCCAATATCCAATAGCAAGCCAAACACCTGACACTTTATGGTAACAACGTGCATTATCACTGACAGTATGGCTGGCTTGGATGCTTGGCAGAAGCACGTGGGAAAGAATGTGCTTGATAAGCAGCTAGGTCAGGTACAGCAGGTAAAGGAAACAGGCTGCTATAATCAGTACCCAGCCCTCAGTTTGATGCTAAACATGCAAATATTATTCAAAGATTCAAATGTCCCCCTGCTTACTTACTTGCTGTTTATGCAACACACCCGCATCATGGGCTACTGAGAATGTTTGGCTATCAGTTAAGTTAGTTAGTAAGCAGTGGCATCACCAGTCTTTTCTGTGCACGGATCTTGAGGACACTGCTGGGTGTAAATGTTGCTTTTATGGGATAACTGACATTCATCTGTACAACGATCTCCCCGGTCATATGTTGACATCTGTAGTTGGCAGATGAATATATCTGATAAGAGGACTATCTGCAGGACACTTCCTGGTCGAGCAAAAACTGCCATACAGGAAGACCAGAGCAACATAAACCTGCAGGGTGACATTCGGTTAAGCAGTAAAAAGAGAATGTTTGAAAGTCTCAATTTTCGACCACAAGCTTAGACGGTATCAGAAACTCCTCTCTCTCTCCTCTCAGAAACTCTTGACACTGCTTTTTTCTACTTTGCTATCTAGAAGTTTTGTTGACAGGAAAAATATGCCTATCATGAAGCTTTGTTAATTCATAAGGATAAAGTTTTAGTTGAAATACCTGTTACATAATAACATTAAACATTTAATCCTAGGGAAGAAGTGCCAGGCCAATGATATGCCAAGGGAAATTTTTGTATTAGCACCAATCATGAACACATGAATTCAAGTGGTAGCATTAGCACTGACAGAAAACACACTACAGATTTAGTTGTTTGTTTAATCTGATATCCTTCTTCTTGCAACAGATGAAAGTGCTACAGCTATGGCTTTGGCTTACTCAGCCCAGACAAATGGTCTTCATGGAAAAAATACTTTATCCTTCTTCAGACCCAAAATTTCTACATCGACACACTATCCTGTTCCCTTTCAGGCTACATAATTAGAACTGGGTGTTTTCCTTTCTCTCAATTGCTCGACCTCCTGGGGTGGCTAAAGTCAGGTTACAGTACTAAATGACCTGTGGAGCTCCAAGACAACAGCATTCCTCGTCTGGCCTTATTGCTCCCCTGGACCTGTCTAATATGAGGCAATTACAGGCAATGAATGGACAGCTGTAGAACATAGAAAGTAATATAAGCTATATAGAGACTAGTTTTGAAGGAAAATCCACATTCCAGACTCAAATATATACACTCCCCCACTGCTACCTGCTTAAACACAGAGATGTAAGCATTAAGGAAGACCCCTTCACCATCCTACAGTTTTTTACTTATCTAAGGTACAGATTGAGTCAGGAAGAACTGAAAGTCTGTTGCCATAAGATGTAGACAGAGGACATTTGCTGTCAATAACTATTTGCTTGCTTCCTATTTACTTCTATTGAAGTCATCTGGCTCCCACACAGGTCAAAGCTAAGTTTTGATGCACTTGTTTGCATCAGATTATCATACTATCTGATGCTCTCATAGTCTGTTTATAGTTGCTCTGATTAATTTCGAACGAGAAGGTACATTTTTTGACAGATAATTTCGCCTTTACTCCTCTGTCATGCATTTATAATTCTAGCTGATTTTGGTAATCTCAAAAGCATACTCTATTCCCTACTTTAGCCTGCACCTGTGTCTGTTATAGGGCCATTAAATTAGAAATACATTCAACACACACTAAAGCCCCATTGTATTTTATAAAGTCACAGATGCCAAATTTATTTCTTAACCAATAAGTAGAGCAGATTTGAATCATGTGTGCAGCCTGTGGTTATTTTAATAGGCCACCAGTAGAATAACACATCTCCTACATGCCTTGTTTTTGGTGAATTTTATACTCCACAAAGAGCAACACACATACATAGCCACTGATGTCAGAGGAAAAGGCTTACTGACAGCAAAAGTTATTCATGCAAGGAGCTCTTGCTCGTTACATGGGCATGACTGTGACATCATGTCTAGAAAGGAAGGAGAAACAGTAGAAAACAAAGAGAAATACGAGGATGAAAAGGAAAAGGTGTAAGGAAACTAGGTCACTGTCCACTATCTAATGTGGTGTGATGAAAGTAACAGACATGTCTCTAATCTCTCCTTTTATACCTGCCAGGATGCTTTAAGGAGCTTGAAAAGGACACTTGGGATACATGATACGCTGCCCTGCAGAGCGACAGCTTTAGGACAACAAGGAAGCATTTGCTCGGTGTTGCGCCAGAGATTTGAATTGCAAAAGAACCCGCCAGGCAGACAGAGGTACTGTGTGAGAGCAAACGGTTAACATTCACATTGCCCACTGCTCCCAACATGGCTGACGCTGAGGTCAACAACAGATCTGAGCCAAGGCAACATTTTTTGGAGAAAGGAGATTCAGATTTTTAATCCACTTGAGGAGAGTCCTGTTGGGCACTGTGACCTGCCGGGTCAGCTCAACAGATTCCAAATGTCAGCTGAAATTAAAGAAATCAAAGTGCCCAACATTCTCCACATTTTTGTTTTCGGGCAATGAGTGCAAATTATCAGGAGCGCCCACCCTCATTAGCCCACCAGATAAAACCAAGTACAAGTGAAGATCCTTAACCAAACAGTGTCTTGGGAATAGAGATGCAAGCAGTGACTTGATTAGTTGAAACATAAAAATCCAGTGGCGTAAATTCCAAATATTCACTAGTTAAAGATTCTCAAAGGAGGTAGACTTGTCCCTTTCTGTATTTTTTGCCATTTTATTGAAAAAAGAATTTAATTGAAAAAACAATCTGCACATTTAAAAGTGAGAAAAAAAATGGTGCACAGCAGTCCTACCTGTGGGTAGCAGGTGTCCAACATGTACAATCTCCTTGTAATATTACTATTCCTCCAAATCCAGAATTTTATTGCCTTTGACAGCCTAAGAACAAATCTCAGTCTCTTTTTTTTCTTTGTTTGCACTCCTTCTCATTCCTCTGACACAGACCAATATTAAAACAGGTGAGGGTACTGACAGCTTTCCTTCTGAGAGATGTGTTTCTACATTTAGGGTGTATCTTTTACCTTATCTGCTTTAGTAGATGAGATAATAAAATACCTAAGATAAATGATTACTTTTTAATTATTGACCTAGTTTGGTTTCTGTGGAAACATAAAAGTAAACCACATAAAAATCTGGGGCAAATCAACTGACTGCTCTCACAGTATCATAAGTCCAGAGATCACTTTTTGTCTGACTTTCAATTCAGCACAGTGCGTCTGTTCTTAAAGACTTTGGGTACTGAGACAGTAGTGTACTTCAGCCACCAGGCAAGTGCTAAAGAAGTTTTTAGACTTAAAAAAATCAGCCTGACTGGTGCAGAGCTGAAAACAGCAAACACGTTGCTTTCTGCCCTTTGAAGCATAATGTGATATGAGAAAAAGCCCAGAGCACACCAAAAAACAAGTGACAGGATCGCATCTCTCAAGGTATCTGATTTTGTATAGCCTGTCATTTCTGATGGCCTGAGCTTTTAAGTTTATGTGGAAACAAAGAATTTACAGCAGACGGATGACCCCTGACGAGATGATACTACTAAGCAGAAGTGTATTGCATTTTTTTTTATTGCCTGTCACAACTATAAACCGCCATTTTTCATACCCATAAAAACTGTGGGAAAGTTTGAGTCCAGTACCTAACAAACCAATAAGTTGCCTCGTCACTCCTATTAATCATTCTCCACGCCAAGTCTAAAGAAACACAGACGAAATCTGGTTTGGTGGACAGCCTAACACCAGAAGTTTTTAAATATTTAAGTGTCACAATCTCAGCTTTCAACATGTTTCATAGTGGATTTTCCATTTGGACTTATTAAACAAACAAGTGCTGCTACATTTTTAAAATCACAACAGTAAACAACACTTAAAGCAATACCTGTTCCACTCAGCTACTAATGCACTGCCAATTTATGAGTGTGTCCCATGAGGACTGTTAGCACGAAGCTAGTTGTGTCATTCATGATGCTGTCATAAATTAATTACAACCAACAATTTTTGCACGAACAGGCTGATAAGTCTCTCAAACTAAGTAATCCTGGGTAAGCGCTTTTTCTCTGAGAAGTTTGCTTTACGCTGCAGAAAGCTATATAATGAAAATAATGTAACAATGACAAAGAAAATCATCATTTTATCCATAACAGCATAGTTCTTTGGATCATGCAACGCAGTTACAACTTAAATTGAGCCTACTGCATTCATCCCACCGCCATCTGAGCAATTTCAACTTTAGAACACACGTCAGCGCTATCGAAAGAACAAATATGTGTCTAATGTGCTCATAATTACAGAGTCACACCTACACCTCCGGCTATAGACGGGAGGCAGTAGATGATCTCCCATTGTACCAATACCTCTGCTGAGACAAAATAGTTGGTGTTAACTTTTAATTGTCCTGCTTTTGAAACATATACAGTAACCTAATAGCGCTGATCACCGTACTCAGGAGTCAAGTGATTTCTAATCTCCATTGTGTTTCCCAGCACCAAGTCTGCCACCGTGGTTAATTTTGGGGAGCTGATCACAATGGGCTCATTTTACTGCTGGCAGCGCAGGTTTCTTACCTCAGAGCAGGGGCAGAGAGGGGGGTCAGAGGACGAGGAAGGGTGGCGGAGGTGGTAAGGGGGGGTTTAAGACTATAAAACAAATCACACAGAGATTACATTTCCCCAGAAAACAGTGCAACACACTTTGGACTCTGTAGCCCTGTAGAGTATAATGGAGTGTGGTAGTGATGTGGAATCACTGGTGTGACTACTGGGGTAAACAACAGTGGTTCCTCTGATGTAAAGACATTTGAGATGAAAAATACGGCCTCAGTGTTTTTGCTTCCACAATTATTTAGCTTTTTTACACTGAACGATTATATAACTGTATGTCTTGGCTGCATGGACGGCACATTAATGGTCTCAAAGGTCCAAAGGAATCAGTCAGATTGCATGTTAATTAGGATGATTACTGGCAGGCAAAAGTTTAAAAGTTCTGAAATTACCTAATGAATGCAAGTGATGATTGTTTTCACTATCAATGACTTAGCATGGTATTTTTTCAGTTAATAGCTAATCATACATACCCATAAACCCATAGATATTGTGTTTTAAATCATGAAAAACGCAGAAAAGCTACAAATACCCTTATCTGAGATGTCAGATCTTGAGGATGTTTGACACCTTTTCACTTATTTTGCTTGAAAAAATCTATAAAATCATAAACTGACATTTAAAATATGAGCAGATTGTCAATTAATCAATTAACTGAATCATTGTTTGAGCCTATTTCTCTAATTTATTCCTTTTATTACTATTATTACTATTATTATTATTATTATTATTATAACAACTGCGTCACAACCCAGATGCTGAAGCCATTCCAGCTCTGACCGGACACACAGACACCCACAAAAAAAAAGAGACATCAAGCCTCTACTTCCAGCCATGTCAGACAGCTGTAAATGCCCCTTTTATTAGCCAACATCACAGCCATATTAATGTGTCCGAGGCCAGCTCAAGTCTCAGTGACAACCCCTCACCCACACCTTTTCATCAGGGGCTATGAAACCTGAGAAGGCCCTCCAGGAGACCTGCCAGCACAGTGTATTATAGAGGTGTGGTGTGCACACAGACAAAACACACACACACACACACACACTATAGACTGACTGCTGCTCCGCACACAAAAACGGATGAAGAGATGCTCTGTAGTCAAAACTGCAGTGACACTCAAACAGTCTAACACACCCAATGTTCTGCTGTGCAGGCTGACAGAGACAATATTTAAAGTCATTATTTGTGATCAGATTTCTGTTGAGTAGGTTGCTTTTAAGTTTGTACTGATGGATTTTCTGTCAGTGGCATCATTTTGGTTTTTCAACAATTGTGGCTGTTAACGCTAATGCTAACTGTGTTTGCATTAATAATTAAACTAACTAATAATGAAATGCATTATTTTCTGTACAGCAAAATGTGTGTTTTCAATTTAAATAATGATTGAGTAACCTAATTTTACCAATCTTTGATGCAGAGAGAAACAAAATGAGATACTTAATTGTACACAATTCAGCAGGTCAATACTTCAGCCAATATTTGCCTTTCTTGGATATATTGGTATTGGTTTATATGTTGTCCAATAAGTAACAGGAAACTTCAGTACACAAAAGTCCAACTAGTCTTGAGGTGATTTTGTCCACCATAGAGCTATGACCATCTGATATTTCATACTGCACTCTTTGAGTCCTGGTCACAGTTCTTAAAAACAACAATTCTGGTGTATATTAGAGATTAGATTTCTAAAAATTCTAAATATTGATATCAGTATCAGCCTCACAAATCCAGTCTTGGCTGGGCCACACTTTAAAGAAACCAATGAAACTTGTGCAAATGTCTGAGAATCTCCTAACGAGAATCTCCCTTCAGGGTTTTTGGTATCACTATCAACCATTTGCCTCATGCACGCACACATGCACAAGGACACACTGGACACTTTCCTGTCAATGGGTCCACATTATATAGTTTCTCAAAAGGTGGTGGTAATACATCAAAATATGCAGCAATGGGCAAGGAAATGCAGGAGAGAAGAAATTTGTTTGCATGAATTAAAGTTATGTAAGTTTTAAAAGCTTACAGGCGATGAAATTGGTTGTAATCTTTGCTTCTCTAAAAGAAAACAAAATGACTTTTAACTACTCTGTGACCATACTACGCTTTTTAAAAAAGATATTACATAGTACATTTAAGATGCTTTTATTGTTTCCTCTGTATCTCCCCAAAAAGTAGGGAAAGGAGCAGGATATAGTCATAAAGCCTGCCTATTCAAGTACTCACACACAAGCACTAATACCTACATGTCATATGACACTGCCACATCACAATGGGGGTCTTATAGGGCCATACAATAGACTAGGTGTGGCCGTGTCAGAGAACCAGAACAGGCAGACAGACGCATAACTATACACACTTTCCAGTCTGCCCTCAGGGGGTCTCGTTTTAACCAGTGATAACCTCTGTCAGCCATTTTTCTCCTTCACATCCATATATTATATGAGATTTTAAGAGGCCTTTCTGCTCATCTGACAAAAGAAGGAGGGTCTGACAATAGCTCACAATTACAGATGAGTGAGTGGTTGGTCAAACCCAGGTAAAAAAAAGACAAAAGCCCCCTGCCCTTGCCTGCAGAAAAGAACCCTCGAGTAACGACAGCAGATAGGAAGCAAGACAAAAGGTAGAGAGCTGGAAAGACACCAAACCCTGTATAAATTTGGTGCATGGATGAGTAGGATTCGAAAAAGTTTGTTTCTCAAATATAGAGCATTTTGAAATCAGCCAGTGGAGGACCCCCCGTAATGTCTGGAATGTCAGCAACACATGAGGAGGAGGAAGTGTGAACACACATTAAACCTGCTCCGTGCACATGCTGGTCAAAGTGAAGGACACGTGGAGAAATATACATACATCCTTCAGAGGAAAGCACTCTGTTAGGCTCTGCACATTTTTTACAATAAATCAGTGACAGCTTTAACTAAGAGGGACACGTTCTCGTCTAGGTCAGTACCTGGCACCAAAAAGGGAGCAGTAAAAGGATAGATATTACTTATATTAACAGATGTTTTGGTGTCACTTGTGGTAAGTAAAAACAGGCTGTAAACACAACCCGCTGAACTTAGCAAACACTTCCATACATGCACATCCAGCAGTCACAGAGCAACATTCATAGTCATCTGCAGTCAAGTTTCTGGCCACCCAAGAAACAATATCCAGCATTTTTTGGTCTTTGCAAACACCTGAAGCAAAAATCTGCCTTTTTAGCTACTAAATGCTTCCCTATGGCGGTGTTGGCTTTGAGAGTTGAGCTGCATGATGTAGCTGAAAATGCTGACAAGAGTGCTAAAAGTGAACCAAAACAGTAAGTCAGTGATCCGCAAATGAGCCAAAAGATGCTTAAACGCTCTGTAGAGCTGCGGGAGATTGCGAAGGCGGCTGATGCTAAATAACGGATAATAGCAGCTTTAATTCAAATGCTGTCCTCACAGTGTGGATGGTCGAAGTGTATGAGACTTGACCTATCTACTCATAAGTTCTGTGAGTGTGTACTTTGATGAAGTGTTTATAAATTATCATTAAAGAGAAACAACAAAAGCCATCCATTCCAGTCATAATTCACACCAAAGTATCCAAAATAACCACCAACACTGTCTGTTAAATGACAGCAATGTCCTCTTATGCGGTAACCAGCAATCTTTTTCGCTTTTGTCAATAAAATACTTCAGAAAAAGCCTTTCTGATCATGCAAATCCAATTGTAATCTTGGTATAAAAACAGTAATACAGTTTATTTGATCAAAGCCTTTACTTTTCTCATATAAACTGTCTTAATATGATGGTAACTTCTCCTCATATTGAGCCATATCACCATCTATGACTCCCCCAAAAATACAACCCTTGACAGGTGTTTGCTCTTTGATTAGCTCGAATTCTACCCTATCTATGAAGTAATGTTAAAGTAATGAGCACTAACTGATGATTTTGCCTCAATAATATGCTATTTCCTCATATTCAACACTAAAAAAACTCAGATATTCCTTGTGTTTTCTTCTTATTACTTATTAATCCTGGAAGAAAATTTTAACAGGAGTACACGGCCTTAATCAGGCTTTTTTCTTCTTTCTCTGAGCTCTTACATTAGAGAATCCAGTGATCCATGCTGAGTTCCTTATCAGCGTTTAACATCACCTTCCTTACAGTTAATGCAATGATGTCATGCCACCTAAGCTAAACACCTCAATGTAACAGTCATGCTCTTTCAAATGAGCACTGATCATCTTATCAACCTTTTCAAGGACGTTACTTTCATAACAATCCTAGTCCAGATCGCTACACACTGGGGTCACTAACCTCCATGCCAGCTAGAGTTTAATCATTACAGTATCATTTGATGCACGGAAGCTCCTAAAGATTAACTAATGCATGACATAACCTACAAAATTTATCTTAAATGCATCATTCACAGTTGTCAGAATTTAATCCCCCTCAAATGTTTGATCATAACGTATCTGACGGACTTTGGTCAGCAGAGAAGCTTTTACTTTAGCTTCATCAAACAAGTCTGATAGATTATATATATTTCATTTAATCCCTCATTACTACTGTTACTGTAATCACTGTTACATTGTTAATAAAACACTGCTAGTACTTATTTAGAATTCATATTTAAAACATACAATTACAGCTTCTACTCTGAGTCAGTTATCTCCCTGTTAAAGAAACGGAAAGCGAATTCCTCATTCCAAAGTATTCATTACATCAGCTCTTTCCTTCACAAAGGTAAGACATGCTTGTTTTCCCTGAAATCAACAATGCCAGTGAAAGTCTCACGTCATGCAGGTACACAGAAGGAGGGGAAATACCGACAATGGCGTGGCACCTCCATGACGGGAAAATGGAAATAATACAGGTAAGAACAATAGAAACCAATGAGTTGTTAACTGATTTAAAACTCTGACACCTTCCTGCTACATCCTCGTCTATTATCTCACTCTGACTCCTTCAGTAGAGGTCAAAGTGATGCATAACAGAGTGATAATGATTTAACAGCAGCAGCATTAGGTGATTTGATAAGGATATCTTGAACTTCTAGCTGTTTTGTCACTGGAATTTAATGGGATTTTTCTGTATAATCTCATTCCATTTGGATCAATTTCACAAACTAAGTTTCTGGTATGTTATTACTTCTGTGGGGTTCCTTATCGCTGCAGAAAAATAATGTGAACCCATTTGAATTAACCGTCACCCACAAGACCAAGGCAGTTCATCCTTGTCGAGGTGGGTGGTGTAAAAGGTCACAGAAAGAATGTAAACTTCCGAGTCAAAACGCACTGAGTAATTTTCCACTGCTTGAAAAACGGCAATCCCCACCAAGTAAAACAACAGTCACATACTTTCCGAAAGCCCCTGTTCAGTCCCTAAAACCAGGAACTGCCACAGCATCTTGACAAATTAACAACAATGACAATGCTTTTTTTGTTTTTTCTTGTCTTTTTGTTTCCTTAGATAAAGAGACAGTGAGACGGAAGGAGACAGAGCTTAAGACAAAGCTCATGTTTCAACACCCAGGCTAAGTTTACATGTACGGCCCATGGCTTTGTGACCCTCCTCTATTTTATAACCTTGCCTTTCTATTTGCTTCCACCTTTTGTTTCCGGCTTCCTTTCTTCTTTAATCCTCCTGCAAACGCAAACACCACCTACCCTTCCATAATGCATACCATTACCTGTATGCAAAGATTGCCAAATGTGTGTATTGCCACATGCTTGCTTGAGTTATCATGCACTGTTTAGACATGGTCAGCCATTCATATGCACAGTAATATACAAGCATAAAGTGAGATTGCAATCAACAGGTGTCTTACTTTTATCTTTGTGTATATACTAGGGACAGACTGGTTATCGGCCTGGCTGATTATCGTGGCTGATATCTGGCATTCTCTCGATTATTCGTATCAGTATTTTATTTTTTATTGGCCAATTACTGAGAAATTAAATGCGCTACTTCAGGTCTCTCTTTGTCTGTAGTCACTCTGTGGTCTCAGAAATGTCTCTCAAGCCGTTGCCACAAACCAGGAAATTATCTACTCTCGCAGCGGCTAAGGCTTCGCTAATGGCTAGCGGCCAAGTTAGAAGGCAGCCACAAATTACCCTGAAACTGAGTCTGGAAATCAATAATTAATAATGCTTTAAGATATGGATCTTAGTGGGCAATAAAAGTAAAAAACAAACAGTCAAAGATTAAGAAACTAGAGAAGAGCAGCGGGTGTAACTGCAGGAGTCACACTGACCAATCTCAGTGGATCCCACATAAACAGCCAATTCAATCATTCCTATTTCTATTTAGAATATTCAATAATAGTCAACCTTGTCAATGAAGAAGTCTAGTTATGAAGGACAGGTTCGTGCTATCACATGTTCTCAAAACATTACAAGTAATGCATATTGGTTCCAGATGTTAGTTATCGGCCTTTCTTGATCACCAATAATCGGCATCAGAAACCCATATCGGTCGATCCCTAGTACATACGCATGCATTAGACCTATATGAACATCCATCCTGCACTAACTTCTGTCCTGCAGCCTCCAGGTCAGACTCTGTGGGTGCAGCAGACTTGGGTCGGGTCAGCGGCCTGATCCAGGCATCCAGCAGCAGCACACAGAGGGTCCAGTGTCCTTTTCCTGCTCCCACCATCTGACCAACGCACCGCATGAGTGCTTCAGTTTCAGCCACTGCACAAAACACCAGTGTCCAGTTTCCCCTGAAGCAACCCTGCCACAGCTGTGGCGCCTTTTGTTCCCGCTTTTAAATAAAACATAGCCAGCTCATTAAGTAGAAAGGCCTTCCTGTGCATAATTCAGAGCCAGGTATCAATTTGAGGCAAGGAGATGAGGTTGGGGAAGGACATTGCTATGCTGTTTTCACAGTGACTGTCAAACAACAAGCACCACATGAGTAATGCCCGACACAGAAAGTATGGCAATGGCAATTGAATGTGGTGATAACAGTAGTTAGGGTTGCAGTCTGCCTCTCCAGACTATTACACTATCCATTACAGGGATTCTTCACCATCGCCTTATCAGTCAACTGTATTACTCAGAGCTTAAGGTAGAGAGTTTGTTTTTGTCTGACAGTCCAAAATCCAAAAATGTTTACGGTGGAAAACTTTTGTGACATATATCAACTCATCAAATGGCTATGTAGTGATTTACAGTGGAATTCGTTTCAGCACTTACAAACTAATAAGAAGAATTGAACGTGTGTAGCTAGTTAAACTTTAAAAATAGGCAAACTATAGCATTAGAAGCTTTACAACAGAAAAAAATAGATTAGAACATATTAGAAAATTAAACATAAAAACTACATTTAAAATATTAGAATATTTTTGTAGCATATACGAGCTTTCCAAATGGCTGTCTGTTCATTTAAAATTCGTTAATCAGCAAAAGGTGTAAGCACGTACAAACTATTATGAATAAATGAACATGTACAACTAGAGATTTTTTTTAAAATAGGCGAACTGTAGCCTTTGGAGCTTTACAACCACATATATAGGTGTAAAACTAATATTTATAAATAAGAGCACATCTACTGAATATGAAAAGAAATGCTAAAAGTCAAAAAGGATATGAGAATGCTAAAAAAAAAAAACTAAACTACTATCAAGGGCTATTGCTAACTAACCTTATGTCCTGATAGAAGTGAACTAAAAGCAGCCGTAGTTTGGTTAAGGTTAATTTATTTTTCCTGCTGACAAGCATTACAACTTTTAAAACCACTCTCAAAAAGAAACATGTACGGTAAAGTGTTATTTTCATGGTTATTCCCTCACTATGTTCACTATAAACCAACAGGTTGACAGTTGACAACCGAAACTGAGCAGCTAAAGCGATACTAGATGCACCTGCTGCCCCGAGTACCCTTCACCTACCTGCCGATTCCCGGTCGCTTCGTGCTTCTCCCACTTGTACTCCTTCTTTCCCTCGGGTTTGTTTCCTCTTCTTGAGTCAGCGACTGTTTATAAAATTACCTAAACTCACAGAAACAGTTCTCTAGTTGCCTGGCGTGTCTCTCAACCTCTGGCAATGAGCTTTTCCTTTTCCTCCACTCGCTGTTAGCTTACCTTGTTCCCTGGAGGCAGCAGCGGATGAACGGTAACGGAGGAGCGAGAGGACCAATCAGAAGCGGCGGAGGGCGGGCGCATTGGGAAAACACGACATCCCATCGGTCGGTTCGTGTTAATGGTGGAACAGTGGGAAAAGGCGAATTTCCCTTTATTGTTGTGAGATTTTGCAGACCAGTGAAAAGAGGAAGAAACTGACCAGTGACAGTTTTAATTTATTATTAACAGAAACATGTGGCTCAATTAAATAATAAAATATGAATAGTAAACTAAATATTGACATATAAAATTTAACTACAAAAAAGTATGTGGAAGGACCAAAAAAATTGAAAATAAAATGTGAAAAGTATCCATGAAGCACTTTAGAGTCTACCTAAGAGTTAATGTTCTCAGGGCAGCGTAATGTGGATTGAAAGGAGCTAATCATTTCTAAGAGGCTCTGCAATGCAAAGCTATATAAACTACTTTGAATACTTTTGTTTCATGCACAGAAAGATTAGGCGCAATTTTTTTGCTTATTGATACTGACAAACAACTCAGGCGAAAGTGTTTGGATGGTTCAGAAAGTTATGAACAAAAATGGGTACAAATTCAGAGCTAATCATGTTATTCAGCCATTATTTGTTTGTAGTTTCAACACAATACAATCACAGAATTATATTTAAGGTTTTACAGCCCCGGCACTACTCTAAAATAACCATAAATCATATCTAGATAGAGTAATGACTACTTTTCTATGTTTTAAACCATCAACTCAATCTTAAAGCCATCAACTTACTGATTATTTTTTTCTGTAATCAAGCAAACCTTCAAAATATCCCTTTTAAGACTGTTTTATTTATATTTCAGTCTCCCTCCTTCCTTTTCATGTTTTGATTATTGCATTGTTTGTGTTAATTGTAGCTGCCGCTGCTACTAACAATCATAGGGATTAAGATGACAATCCAGTGATTATAAGGAGGAAACTGAAGTGGTGACAGTAGCAACTCATGACCACATGGTGGCAATTTATTCACTGGGAACCCAAGCACAGACTCTGTTCATTGTCAGCAGCTGTCTTTGTGGCACGACATCGTTACATGAAGTAAACACTATGTAAGAAGAGACTACGATTGGAAACTAATTTGCTGCTGCAAACGTGATGCATCACACTTCAATTAGCAGCACCTATCTGCCATGATTATCTCAACTTAATAAAAAGATGTACTGTCACACATTAACTGATGTCGATGGAGTTGGTGTCACGTGTTGACGCGATTTAACAATACATTTCTTTTTTATTAAATGAATACATCTGCAGTCTAGGCAGAGATTTGTTATTGTGTTATATGCTTCATAAAAACAGTGAAGACTGCAAAAGCTGACGTGTGGCATTTATAGGCAATAACTAACAAAAAAGTGAAATTTAGTTGTTTCCAATTCAAATATTTGTCCACAAAATGCTCAGACTGCATTGTCCATGCCCTGTGCATTTGTTTGGACATTGAAAAGAGGGTTACATAATTTCTAATCGTGCAAAACGTTGTTTTCAGGAGAAATCAACACTGCAGGAAGGGACCTCTTTGAAAGTTTAATGAGTTTCCTTCAATTTTAATATTACGCAACTTTTGTTCTCACATGCAAGAGTAAAATGAAGAATTCACATCAGTTGCTTCTGGCACTCTGTGCACTCTCACGCCATGAAAATAAAACAACACTCCTTTAAACATATCCATATATATTTTATTCTCAATACGGCAAAATACAAAGAATATTCAGGACAGACTCTCATTAGTCACAATTAATACTCACTTCACAAGAATGCTTTTAAATTACATAACCTAAGTTTGAAGATCAAACTCAATGAGTACCTTTAATCATATTGCATCCATCATATATAGTATCTCTATCATCAGTTCTCTTAAAACTAATCCAATTTAGATTATTGTACATAGTGTATGCTGCTGGTCTCACATTTTGAGACGACTTTTTAGAAAAAGGTGTTATACAACATACTGTATAAACTGCTACAACTGTTTTGACGTGTAGAGAAATACCTCTGTTTCAAAAGACATGTTGGACCAATTGTTCAAAAGGGACACACAGTAAATACGCCTCTCTCTGAGGAAGAAACAGACATGGTTTTACATAACAGACTGTACATGCCATCCATCCGTCCCATGAGATCAACAATATACATTTCATGAAAAGTACACAGCTCCATATCAAATACAGAGAAACACAAAATATTTGCACTTGGATCTAGAGACATTAATGATTATGTGGCGACCGTGATACTGAGAGACGGTGAAGCAGAAGACAAAGTATACGAGCACAGTAAGAAAAGACTGAGAAATCAATTTGATATACAGTGTTAACAGACTGGGATGTCGTCTGTAACTTGGAAGAAGAAAGGAACATAAAAGCCCACAGAGGAAGAAAAAAATGTGCATAAAGTATCTCACAAGTATATTTACAGCATTTTTAAATTTAATAAAAATGTCGACCTGTAGTAGAAATTCACCCTTAAAGAAATGTTATATTTACAATTTGTACATTTGTATTTAAATAGAAACATGCAAGTGTTAACATCTTCCTACTGAATGTCAAAAAAACTCATCTTACCCTGGATTCTTTCAAGTTAGAATTAATAATTACTACTTACAATGAAATCTCATCATGAACAACTCCAATACATTTACATCTTCCTATTTCATAAAATGGTACTCCTTTAAAAAGGCAAAATAGAAAAAAACATTAAGCAAAGGGGCAGAAAAATAAATAAGTGTGAGTAGCAAACCGTTAAAAATTATTCTAATGCTAATTTTTTTTAAATTTTTTTAAACATTTGACTACAAGATAGTGTAGGGAACACAAGGCGCGGACCTGTACTTACAAAGTGTACCAGTGTATGAAGACATTGACTGGGCTGGCAAAACCCACAGAGGAATTCCTATGAGAAAAGTGGCCTCCAGCTTTAAGTACAAAATGGCTCAAGCCATCTGTGTTTGGTTATAAAAACAGATTTATATACACATGTATACTAAACCAGTACACAAAATTGCAAAAGCTAAAGGCATTGGACACTTGAGTTTAACAGGTTTCTTACTGAGGCGGAAAAAAAATGAAGTGGGGAAAAAAATCCCAAGCCTAAAAATTAAACTTTTTCCACAGAAACAGATCTCTCTTGCTCTTTTTTTTTTTTTTTTTAAATTTTCATGTTTTGTAAAAATCCTGCATAGATTAAAATAATACCTCCTCTGACTATCTCTTTTTCAAGTGTAAGAGAAAATAACAGTATCCCCTTCTACAAAAAAGGCCAGGGAGCCAGTGAAGGAAAGGAAGATACAAGACACAACAAAAAAGGTAAAACCTGGGCCAAATAGTAATGTATTTTGTCTTGACATTAATTATATCGAATTTTAAATAGAAGAATAGAACGAGGAAGTCAACATCTGTCTTACATGTTCTGGCACTTTTTAGTCCAAACTCTGCATCAGCTACAACAAAATCTGCTTTACAGGAATACCGTTTGGCCCAGGCTTTAATATTTCCAGCATGTTTTAGTAGGAAGTGGGCTTAAAACAACCGGAAAAAGAAGACAGTTCTTCATGTCAGTGACAATTACCAAACACCCAACATCTTCATTTAAAACCGCTGCCATGGCCGTGCACATCTGGCTTGCTGACAGCCAAACATTTTAAAAAAACAAAAACAAATGTTTGTATCTGGACAGCTGGCGTACACAGTCACTGTCATCTCTGCTCTGCCTGCTGAACCATCGACTTTCTTGGAATACAACATGATTATGGTTTTAAAAAATTAAATAGGAACAATTTCATATACAAATACTTCTTATAACCCCTGTTGCAACCCTGTTTTAAACTTATGCATTTGACAAGTTATACTTTTGCTTGGCTAGAAAAAAAAAAAAAAACTGCTCGATACATAAATAAAATCTATATTGGTCATTATACTTTTAATTTGAGATATATAATCATAGATTTAAAACTCTTTGCTGTATAAATGCAACACTGCTAATCTGCCATCGCTAATGAGTTTGCTTCTCTACAGAACATCTTTTCTTTCAGGTAAATTTGATTTTGTTGTGCCAAATTATGTTAACTCATGCCTGCCGTGTAAATAACTGCATTGTATGTGTGGACACAATCCTCAATACTTAAGACAGTCCCTGTTGCTTCTTAGAAAAATACACTCTGGGCAAACAAAGGAATCAAAACAAGAATAACTGTCTCGAAATTATCCTTCCTCGAGGAAATTTATCAATGAACAATGGAGCTACAGGACTAACTCTGAAGGTCCAAAGAGGCAGAAAATTTGTGATCAATTTTAGTCAGGCAGAGAGTCCAATATCCCCGCTAGTGATGCCTCGAGGCCATGATGCGCATTAGTGGGACCCAAGTGTTTTAAAGAGAAAATCAAGAGAACTGATCAACATTTCATTTGCTAGCAGAGCCGAGGAGAAGTTCATGATTCTTTAAAATAAACGTACACTGTTCTTAACTAATACACTGATCAGTAGAACTCCTAAGAGAGCATTTATAAATACGTGTCAGAAGCATTGATCTGCTGTGCACAGTAGCCCTTCCTATAGTCCTTAAATCTTGTGGGCCAAGATTGTCCTCTAGTGCCTAGAGACTTTGAAGAAAGATGAATTGGATGGTAGCTTAATTTGTGGTGACCAACACCATTTTTGTTGTAAGATGTTTTAAGAAGATTCGATTTGAAAAAAAAAGTCACAACTGCAATAAAAACATAATTATTGCCAGCTTCCATTAACTGCTAAATGTTTAAAATACATAAGATAACAACTGTTGCTATAGCAAAAAAGACAAAAAGAATAATTTAATCGGATATGACCGGTGACCGTTTTCCTGTAGCTCACATACAAGGCACAAAAATGATAAAGAGAAACCTTCATTTTAAAGCACCTTTGGTGTTTATGGGAGGTACTTTGGTGAGACAAAGTAAAACAAAAAGTTAAAAGCCAAAGTAGCATATAAACCAAACCCCAGTTTTAGTGTATTCATAATAAATAATTCACCCAGCGCTTCCATGCCAAGGAGATAAAAACATGGCCTTCGAGGGTTTTGTAAGAGTGCCGATAAACGAAGCCGGGCGATAAGCTCTTTTGATTCCTGCTGCAGTTTCGATGCTGCTCCCTGTGTGGTGCGGTCGAAGGTGTGAGATGTTCTAAATTGCTCAGTGTTTTTGGCAAGCTGGTGTAGAAAAATGGACACAGTGTTGGCGATATGTCTGAGAAGTTCATCACGTGTGTGTGTACATGGAGGACCAGAGGTGGACTGTGTGTGTGTGTGTGTGTGTGTGTGTGTGTGGGTGCATACAGTACGTAGTTGTTTGTGTGTCTGTCTGCTCTGAGGGCATGCGTGTGTGTGTCTTTGAGCACATGTTGCTGAACACAAGAGGCTGAGGTGTGGGTGTGTGGAAGCAGCGTGCAGGAAGTCAGTCCTCGCTAGGGAATAAGTTTAGCATCCAGACGCAGCCAGTGGAGGCCCTGCCGTGTGTAACGCACCAGTTCTGTCATGCTGCTGGTGTTGAAGATCAGAGGACCCATCACTTTGTCCAACTCCAAGAAGAAGTCTGGGGAAACACAGACACGGAGAAAGGGCACCACGTCAGTACAGAAGCCAGTGATTGAGCGTTTAGTTCAGGGGTCTAGAGGTCCAGTCAGAGAAAATGTATTAAAGCAAAGATCCGGAATGTCATAATTTATAACTTGAATTACTGTGATATATGTTGGTGTAACCTAGTTGTTTTATTAGCATCTGCATGTAATCAATAACTGACCATCAAATCAAATAAATTCAGAACAGTTCAAAAACATTTTGACAATATTTATGAATAAATAACTTGTGATTCAACTGTACATCTTAAAATAAAGTGCAGAACTTAAAAAAATAATGACTGAACAACCTGAGCCAAAGTCTACATATCTTTAACAACACCTAAATCTCCAAAAATTTTAACTATTGAACAGTTTTTTTCCTGTCTTATATCACGCCCTTACATCCCTGCTACTTAAAGGGAGAACTGAGCTGCAGTTTGTCCTACCAGTATTTTGAATCGTGGCCTGAACGGTGTCAGGGCCGTTCTCAAACACATTTAGAGCTCATTGGTGAGTTTGGAACGATATTTAGTTTTGATTATGTTCATAGTTGAGAAAGCTGCTTCACAGCTGTATGTTGAGCCAAACACGGTCAGCATGTGACCACAGTCTGTCCTCTCGTCTGTCCCTCGCCTCTCAACTGTTTTCTGAATGCAGAGCTGTGATGTTTAGCGCCTGCAGTGCAGAGACTTCATTGGCAGAGTAGTGTCATGTGGGATGGCTGAACTCGTATGTAATTGCTCTATGTGTTTCCTGAGCTGATAATATGCCGTAAACAGTGAAAAAGCTGCTCTGGTAAAATAGAAGCGACCTTTCAAATTTAAAATCCCGTTAGAATTTATTGAGTACAGGTTCGGGTCCATATAAGACGGCGTCTGGGTCCGCCATTTAGTGACCCATGGTTTAGTCAATAAAATGTTGGAAAATAGCTAAAAATACAAATGTGAGGTCTAAAAATTGTCTGTTATGACCAAACTATTTACAGTGATTGTAAAATCAGAACATTTTCACAAACTGAGGAGTTAAAATCGGCATGTCAGTCAATTTCCAGTCAACTAATGAATCATTTATGCGCTGCATACAACGACTTCCTCAATCAGTTTAGTGCATCCTAGAATTTAAAAGCACTTTTAGTCTGTGCTAAAGTACATTTCTTGAGAATTTTCCTTTTTACTAGGGTACAATAAAGGGATGACAGAAAATGAGCGTAGAAAAAGTCACGCAAAGATTCTCTCCAGCTTGATTTCATCTGAGGATGTGATCGCATCTCAATGGTCTGCATCTTAATCTCCAAGATCATGTCGTGTTAGAAGTAATATTGATTATAAGTATAGGATACTGTGATGGTATCTGTAGAGCTTTTAATAGTCAAAACAAGATCGCTCTACTCAGTATGACAGCCTGCTACCAATTTAGAAATAAGATTTGTCCCAAACTGAGTTTTAACACTGCTAGTTAATATGTAACTTGATATTGTGGCAGTTGGTGCAGAGTTGTTAGGACATTCCTAAAGTAAACAGCTCAAGAAAAGTATGTTTTCTATCCTATTTGGATTTGCTTTTGAACATAGCTTTTCCATAACAGGTAAAAATAAATCATAAACAGAGAGTATGTGCCTGTTTAATGAATTCCTCAGTGATAAACATTTGGAGCTATGTCTTCAAAGGCTATCATAACAAAAGCCACACATTAATTTGTACCTTTCTGCTCCTTGGATAGCTGCTCGGCCTGGTCCCAGACCTCGGTGGCGTACAGGAAGTTGGAGGTGACCTGGACGTAGCTGGCAGCCATCTGGTGGATACGCTGAGGTATAGTCACAGACGAACTGGTGCTGCTGCTGCTGCTGACTGACGAGTAGCCACCCGCTGTACCCGGTGACAGTTTGGGAGACACTGGAGAGGGCATGCCTGCTGCCTTACTGCATTCAGAAACACAGACAGGTACACATGGTAATCAGTTTGCTGGTACTCTTATAAGGGAAATAGTCACATCTGTGACCACACAAAAGGGAAAAATAGCTATAATAAACTGGAAATCATCATCAATAGCAGTGTTTCTGCAACTGCTGCCCTGTGTAGCTCAACAACAAATAAAAAGAAAGGACAGCTAAGCAGGTTAAGAATCATTTCTTATGGCATTCTCAGACTTTCTTTCAACATTAAACACTCATGCTGGCAACTCAAATGTCTCCTTTACAATGACTTTGACTCTTCAAACAGCAAAGGAGGGCATGACTTACTTTCCCATTCCAGGAGAGGGGGCCTGGGTGTTACTCAGAGAGTTCTGACAAATGAAAAGAGAGGAAGAACATTATGTACACAGAGAGGAAGCAGGTTACTCATTCACCAGAGCAAACCACATTCATGGAATTTGATTGCATTTCTTTGGTTTAGAGGGTGTGCCAAGCAAAACTTGGTTCCACCGGCTTAGCCTTAAAAAGTACCTTTAAGTGTTCGGTGAGTGTTTTGGAGTATTTTAGAGCGCTGTCTTTCCTCAACTTGAATAACCGCAGGTAGAGAAGAGACTGGCATCGTAGGCTGGAAAGAGAAATGGATAAATATTGATTTGAAACTTGCAAAGAAGGCAGCAGAGACTAGAAATGTGTGGGTGGCTTAAACGCTTCATAAACAAACAGCCAGGATCAGCAAAAAGCCAGGTATGAGTGCTTGGAGTTGACAGACAGGAGAGCACCTTTACCACATCAGATGGAAATCTGTCACCCGATGTCAGAGAACACACTTACCAAAGCACAGCTAGCCTCTTGTCTGCTGAAGTAGCATCTGGGGCCATGTAGCTTTTTAACTTCATAGTGTATCTGAATGTACAGACAAAACACGTTTAAATTCTGAGAAAACCAACCATTATGTTTTAAACTTGAACAAAATGTATTTTTTCTGCTTAAAAGAGGACTCCACCAATTCCCACTTCAGTCTGTAACATCATACAGTTTGAAATAAGCATAAAAATCAATGCAGCATGATTTTAATTAACATTCCTCTTCCTTGTCAAAACATGGTGCTGACATTACCCACAATGTAACTCAACCACTTCACTCTGCATGAAGGTATGCTATGCAAGTAGTGGCTAATGTGGCCTTGAGCTGGCCGCCTGAAGCAGAGACGAGGAGTTTTCACATTTTGAAGTCTTTCATCTCAACCAAGTAATTTCAAAGGCACAAAAAGCTTTATACAGTGTTAATCATATGTGCAGCAGTATCCTCCTAGACCTGTAAACAGACTTCGAAGGGTAAAATTGATGGAGTTCTCCTTTAAATTGTTACTCTGTGACAGTGATGAATGTGTTCATGTTCGTCCTTACTTGATAAGCTCCACTGTTTCAGCATACATGGGGAAGGGAGACTTGGCCTCTTGGGCACTTTTCTCCAGGGCATTACCGCATTCAATAAAGGACACCACAGCATCCAGGTAGTAAATTGCCTTCTCAAAACGGTCCAACTGAAGGGAAAAAAAACAAAACAGAGACAGAGCAAAAATAGAATCAGTGTTGTTTAGTGATCGTGTACCAGTCAAATATTGGATTTCCTCGTCAGACTGTTAGAGCTGTAGAGAGCAAAACGCTGTTCACATGACATTCATTTGACAACCTGAGACATTGTATAACTGATGTGCTTGTATGAGGCTTGGTGTGGATTCCTCTTTTCATCACATTACTGCAGTTTGTTTGTGTCAGCCTTTGCACACCAGGTATACAAACAGAAAATTAAACGTTACTGCTAAAATTTTAAGCAATCGGACAAGTGCATTTGATTGTATCGCTACTATATTCTATCCTAGTGTTGTATTTTATTTATAAAAAATAAAAACAGCAAGAACAAAAAAAAAACAACATGATTTTAAGTGGGAATGTAACGCAGCAGGGAAGGATATTTCATAATACCCACGTAAGCAACTAACTGTAGACCTGCAGTTAAATATAGCCACCTGCCACCTGCTCATCTCACGGACCAGGTAACAAACCATGTGTTTTTTCTTCTGGTTTTTGGACGTCTTGCTCATAAAGTGAGAGCACAGAGAGACTGGAAACTGAACACAGGACAAATTTCCCAGTCAATACAGGGATTCCTCGACTTATGTCAGAGTTCTGTTCCTATTGATCTACACAAGTCAATCTTCACCGTAATTTGGAACTCCGACGAAAATGTAAATAAAGCTGTTAGGTTAAATTAAAGTAAAGTCTCACTCATTCATCACAGAGGGTCACTACAATAGGTTCAATTCAATTCAATTCAATTTTATTTATATAGTGCCAATTACAGTCAAACTGTCTCAAGACGCTTTACAGAACCCATATGCCTGAACCCCCAGAGCAAGACAGTGGCAAGGAAAACATCCTTTTAACAGGAAAAAAACCTCAAGCAGAACCCGGCTCTAATGTGGTGGGACCCATCTGCTGCTGGCCGGGCGGGTTGATAGGGACAGAAGAGGTAGAGAGGTAGCACAGTTTTTACAGCTTGACCGATGTTCATCTGTGTTTCGCCCTGTTCGAGCATTTTATTCCATCTAATTTCACTTCCACAGAGACGGCTTTCCTTTTCTTCGAAGCACTGCCATCAGAAGAGTCTGACTTACGCTTGGGAGCCATAATGAAGGGCAAAAAGTTAGCAAATGTAGGACAACCCAAGGTGGCGTACAACTGGCGAATGTAAACAAAGCTGTCTGTAAGTGCCGCATCACGACGCATTCGTCCACTCTGCTCGTCAGCTAGTTCCACCTAACGGCAAAACACCATAGGTCGATGACGTTGTAAACTGAGGACCCCCTGTACTATAAATACTGTACAGTCAAAACATATAAGCTGTGTTCCTGTAGTATTAAGCTTCATTTAAAGTATCACCAGGATGTTCTTTCACATTCACGTGTAGACCTTGTTGTTTAACAGTCCTCTCCTTTCACTGCTTTGCATGCAACAAATGACACCACTGCATCTCAGTTACACCAGTAAATAGCGATTGAGGTTTTGCTCTTACCAGTGCATCTGCATTGTGTTTAAGCTTCTTGGCCTCCTGTAAGTAGTGATCTGCTGAATGGACCCTGAAACAAAAATTATTAGCAGGTCAAACCAATCTCATTACCTCTGAAAGAAGCACAATAATTTAACAGAAACACCGTGTCACGACTCACTTTCTACATAAATCTCCTCTAAGCACAGAAACATTAAAGCGCACATAAAAACATTCTCTAAACTCCCTAAATATCTTGTCTACCATTAAATCAAACTGAAACAAAAGATGCAAAAATAAGAAGCAAGACTATGTTGCTTCTTACCACAGCATGAAAAGGACAGAGATTCCCAGCAGAGTGCCTTTTAAAATGGAAATTTACATAATCTTTCTGGCATGCAGGCACATCTATTCATGACCTCCCCAACCTCCTACAGCTTTATGCATCAAAGGCAACCCTAGATCCCCACAGCAGTTCTTTCTCTGTGTCCCGCTGAGGGGTTATCCACAGTGGAAACAGCTCCTCTTACCTGTCCTCAAACACCAGCTTAGATCTCTGAGACTTGGAGCCGTCCGTGGAGAGCGGAGGCACAGCCAGCTGGTTATCACAGCCCTTTGAGGATTTCTCCTGCAGAAAAGGCACGAGAGAGGGAATAAAGTTTCAAGAAAAAAAGAGGCTAGTTTTTTGAAGTAAATGACAAAATGGAGAAAAAGGTGAGCGTAAAGTCAGGAGCTGGAAATGTATTGCGTTCTGTGGATGCAATATACATGCTCAAATATAACAGAACACAATTTCTGTGAGTAGCAGCTGGTTATGCAGAGGGTCTAAATGCATGATTTGTGACTGGAATTATATCAAAAACATGCATCCCGTAACATTTTGCCAAATATGTGCATAAAGTACATTCCCTCCCATCAATCAAGCTATATTTTCATTCGCTCTCCCTCTTCCCACAGCAACAACTTTTTTTTCCCCCTCTCTCCATGCTTGTTTTGTTATTGAAGTTCCTCGAGGGGAACATAATGGCACAGTTGGTGAGATCAAAGTTTGCACTCACGCTTCACAGTATCCACAATGTTTGCCAGGTATTCACACAGACAGCAAATGCCTGGTGATAAGGTTACTCACACCCACCTTGCCATCACGTGTGCTGCGTCCCTTGTCCTCTCCTTTTCTGTGTTTGGAGGTGGAGCTGCCCTTGGCGCTGTGACTCCCCTCTTTTCCGCTTCCCGTCCCGCTGGACAGCGAGGTGGAGGACTGGCTGACTGTCCTCTTCCGACTCAGATGCTCTGCCTTCGGTGTCCGCTGCGCGACTGACATGGAAGGAGAAGGGACCGGCTCCTCTTTCTTTTCCAAAGACCTCTTGGACCTGGCAGGATTTCAGTCCCCATTAGATTACGTGTACTTTTGCATCATTTAAATGGACCTGCTTTGGCAGTAGCAGTGCTGCTACTCAATACAATAAAATATTAACATTCAAAGATTAAATATTAACATTCCAGGTAATCTAAAAGAACACAGCAGACATGTAGAATAAAGGTGAACAGGTGCAGCTTGAAGAGGCGGAGATGTAATAAATTTGCCATGTCGCTGAGCTTTTATGTTTTGACATTATGATGCTGCTCATTAGAGTTTATTGGGTTTATTTTGTGAATTCGAAGATTAGTGGAACAGACATCTGGCAAGCTTCATTTTGCCTAAGCAAAGGGAAGCACTATTGTTGCACCAAGAGTGCCAAGTGTTCCTGGAGTGCAGGGGGTTTACTGTGAATGATAATCAGGACAAAGAAGAAGACGAATACTCACTCTTTGCTGCTGTTTTTATGGTGAGATAGAGACTTGTCCTCTAGTTTGCAGCGCTTGCTCACTGGCTTGGTGCCTTCCTCGTCGTTCTAAAGAAAAAAAAAAAATTAAAAGTAAAACACATTAAAAGAATAGTCAGATTTATTGGTTGGTTAACCATCTCTGATTTATTCTAAATTAAAACCTAGCAGTACAGTACACCACTCTGCACTTAACATTTTTTCTAAGCCACTGTTAAACCCAAAGATATCCTGTCACTTAGATTTTAATTTTCTTCCTCTGTTGTTTCATGGCTATGATTTTAAAAAAAAAAGCACAATCATCTACTGGCAGAAAATCCAGGTCTGGATCTCTACCAAAATGTAATCAATTGTTCCTTGGCTTGAAAGCACTTTCTAGCTTTAATGGAAATCTGGTTGTAGGGGTATTATAAGAGATATTACGCTGAAAAAGGGACACTCAGAGAAGTTCTTACATTTTACTCTGCTTGAAGGGAGAAATAAAATCAAATGGAATGTATTTAACAGAAAAAAAAGACAGAAACGTCCTCTACCTTGTGTTTCCTCTTGGCCTTGCTTGAGCTTTTTTCAGAGCTCTGCTTGCTGAAGTCTTTGCTGTCTCTGTCTTGAGAGTCGTCCCTCTCCACTTTTATCTCAAGGTCCTCGTAGGGCCGCCCTGGGATCCGAGACAGCAAGCTGAGATCTATAGGAAATGGGAAGGGAAGGGAAGGGTAGAGCATGCTTTAATTTGGTCCAAAGTAAAGAAAACCTTGAGTGGAGCATGGACTCCAGCCAGAAAACACAAAGTGAGAATTTGTATTACATTACTGTGAGGCTTATGAGCAATTTCGACTAACCTATCTTAACTAGCAAAACCTGCTGCTGAGGTTGCCTTGCAGGGTAGCGCTCCTCTGGGTCACTGAGTGGAGATAACAACTCTTTCTCTTCCATTGGAGAAAACACACACACGGGGGTCCTGATGCTCTCTCCGTATTTTGGTGTCTGTGATGACGATGGGATGCTGTCATTCTCCTCAGAGTCTGACGATGAAGAGTCTGTATCAACAAATTCTCGAGACTTCTGGGAAGTCTTAGTGGGTGCCTTGGCCTTGCGTTTTTCTGTGGTGTTGGTGGGGAGGGCGGCTGCGGTGGGCCGCGGTGAGGATTTGGGCTCTTTTTTGATGCTTGGTTTGCGAGAACCCTTGGTGGCAGCTTTTGGCCGATGAGGAGGTATCTCTGGAGCCGGCTCGCTCTCCACCCTCAGACCTCCCTTGGGTTCTTCCACGACAGGAGGCTTCTCGGATTTTTTAGGTTGTTTTTTACCCACACGGATTCGCGGGTTTACACCACCTTCGCTCTGGGCGGGGGATTTTTGTCGGCCACGGCCACCCTCTGCACCCTTTTGTGCTGCCCGTAGGTCCCTGCTTGGGGTGGGTGCTGCAGAGTCTTTTGAGCCCCCTCCCTGGCTACCATAGCCACGCCCTGAGCTGTTATCTCTGCCCTCTTTCTTGCACTTGGGTGGAACATTGTTGTTGTCCACTGGAGAAGCAGGGGAGAACTGCTTAGTCTTCTTGAACCAGTTGTCCAGCTGCCACTTGTTGGCCATGGGTTGTTCAGGCTGAAGGCAAAGGAAAACACACAGAATTAAGCAACTGAGTTATTGAGGGAAAATTATGTTTTTGTACAACATAAACCTTACTCAAACATAGAAGATAATCTTAAAAATCTTTATACCAGAAGTAAGAGCAGTTAATGTCTTATGAGTCCAAAATATTGTTCGACAGAGTTTGTAGCAGTTTGTGCCATTGTGGAAACTGGTTGATTCAATCAATATTAAGTAGCACTACAGCTCTATACAAAGTTATGGTTAAATGATTACTTCAGGAGAGGCAGGTCGGGGATGCTCGTTGGCTTCGCTGTCGGTCGTGCTGCTTTCGCTCTCGCTGTCAGAGCCCGAGCTGCTCTCTGAGCCACTGTGGCTACTGGAGTCATCCCTCGATTGCTCGGCTGCTTCACTGTTATTGCTGTGGTTAGACAGGAGAAAGTCAAAGTGCGTTAAATTACGTGCCAAAGATGTAGAGCACACATTCAATTATGTTTTACACAGGGATACGTAGTAATAACTGCATCATTCTTGTTAACAATTACATGTTTTCTCTCTCAAAGTTAGAAGGAAATCGCTCAATGTCCATGTGATTTGTAAAGACCAATATGATGATATTTTCAAGGACACTTTGTAGGATTGCGAAGGATTTTTCAGTGACATATCAGCAAAAGGAAGATGTTTGACAATGCATTCTTTTATGAAAGGCAGCATTTAAAGCACTGTTTGTCTTTCTTTGGCATGTTTCTACTCCTTAGCTTTTATCATTGCTAAAATACTATGCTTTACTTTTACATTTTACTTCACTGTGCCACTGAGCGGGTGACTCCAGTCTAATTTCCAAGGCCACATAGCATAGGACAAAAAATGACAGAAAGTACAAAAAGCTACTGAAGTTGTGCCTCACTTTTTTCCTAGAAAAAGAATTTGATATGACAAACACCTCTAAATATAATGCAAGGCAATATAAAATCACTCTGGCCTCAAAGCTTTAACTTGAATCACTTAAATCCCTCTGACAATCGCAGTAAAAATTCACCATTCAAACATCATAAAAGTACATTTTCACTGCTCTGTGCATTACCTTGCTGATGTGTTTCTTGAGGCATTCTTGGCAGAGTCCTGTTCTCCATCACTGTCCTCGCTGCTGCTCAGCTTCAGGTCATCTTCCAGCATACTGAGTAAATAAAAGAAAATTTAATCTTTGTTTTCTATTTAAGGCAGTGTAATTGCAGCAGATCGGGCCTGCTTGGATTACTTTGGGTTTCCTGGTCCTTCATAAATACTAGGTTTTGTATGCTGTGTTGTCAATTTACACTAGTAAACAAAAAATGTGCCCCTATGTTGAAAAAAAAAAAGAGGTAAAGACACCAAAGTTAAGCACTTACGTGGGCTGGTCATCGCAAGCTTTGGGCTGGTGGCTGCTGGAGCTTTTGGACGAACTGCCTCGTTCTGTAACACACACAAAAACGACACATAAATATACTTACATAAGAGATATAGCAAAAATTAATGAATCATCTTTTGTAATTTTGGTGCTATACTTACTATGTCCACTTGGAAAAGGGTGAGAGTCCTGAGGTTAAAAAACAACAAAAAGAAACAACTTATTTTCAAGAACTCGTTTCTTTTTTTTTTTTATCCTATACCATAAATCTTGTCTGTCAAATATGATAACATTTAATATTTACCACCAAGCTCAGTTAAAAAAAAAAATCCTTGAACCATCAAACAGTTAATCAACAAAAATTGCTTGTTTTCTTTTTAAAGTCACAACCATACAAGGTTTCTCTGGATTGATTGCATGCGTTATGTAAAGTTTATTTGCACCAAACAAAGGTGATAAACAAATAATTATGCCTTATTAATTCCTCAAGGCACATCATTATTTAAATTAAACAGTTAACGCAGTCATCGGTGCAACGCTGACCTTGGTTGGGAATGGAAACTTGGAGGGTTCTGTTTTGCAGGGGGTGTGGATCGCAGTCAGCGGAGGGGGCCACGACTGAGTCATTTCCTGAATTAAAAGAGAAAAAACACACACGCAGAGCGAAAAAAATGTACAAATTAGATGTAAAGTGTGAGTCATGTAAAATGTTCCCTAAGTTATATGAATCAGTCGTCTTTTCTCTAAACACTCGCGATGACCTGTTGGCCTGACAGACCGAGCGTTTAACAGAATACAATTACGTACGTACCTTCAGAATTTCGTCGACACAGTTTGCATCTCCAGATCCCTAAAGACACAAACACCATGCTTAGCAGATGTGTTCATAAACAACCAGATCTCTGTACAACAGGTGAGAGGTGGTTTCCATTTTAAGCATCATGAGTCATCCTATATGGATTTTATGAGGCCTAGGAGTTCATTCAGTTCACATGAAAAACACTGAGGTCATTCAATGTGGTTATTAAGGCATCATAATCATAGTATATGTTTCAAACATCAATGCCACTTTGTCACAGTTAGCTTGTAAAATCTACATGCAATTTATATGAAGAAAAATAGATTCGGTCTGTCCTAAAAGAGTCGCGTGGCCCCTATAAACACTGAAACAGGCTATGTTTGCTGTAATCATTCCACATGTTTACATTGGCTATTAAGAGGTCCCTTTCTAATGCACACACAGTGTAAGTGATGAGGGGCAAAACACAGCCCAACTCCTGTGAAAAAATACATCCAGCAGTTCAACCAAAGCTAACACGACACTTAAGCAGTCTGTTGGTTGTTTTGGTAAAACAGGAAATTTTGGACTAGAAAAGACAGACTTGAGATACTTCATTTCACTAAATAAAATTAGTTACAATTGCTTCAAATAAGTTTTAGAACTTTACAAAAAGGATTGACACTTTTGTCCCTCAACACCCATATTGTGACAAATATCTACAGGATCAATAGGAAAAGAAAGAATGATCACAGCAAGTAAGACCTGCTCATGCAAAAAGAGCCACTGACTTAAGAGAGACTTCACAAATGTAAACCTGATGCTTAAGTGCCAAAAAACACACAGAACACACATTGAGTGAAGAACATAAATTGCGGGGTTCAGATTAAACTACTGATAGAGAGAGATTAAAGGCCTGTCGATCAATCAAGCCTTACCTCTACAGGTTGTGAGGGGATCTTGAGTTTAGACAGTGAGGCCTTGCCGTTGGACTTCATCTCTCCCATGGTGCTGCTGTGCGACTGTCCACTGTAGCTTTCTGCTTGCGAGCTCTTAGGTTCTGCCGTTTCCTGGCCATCCATAGGCCGCACATAGGCTGTGGGTTTTTGCAGCATGGAGCCGGGCTTGGACATAAGAGACGGGGGAAAGGCCTGACTTGAGTGCTGTCCACTGGGGAAGGAGGTATGAACCCGTGAGGGTGAGTCCCAGTTGGCTTCTCTGTCTCGTGGAGACTTAGAGCGGTAGCGCTCCTTGTTGTGATGCTGCTCGGCTGACAAGGAGCTCCGCGGGTGGCCGCTGGAGGAACTCAGAGAGCCCTTGGCCGGACTCGATGTGTGTGACTTTGAGTGCTCTGACCCTCCACTGTGTTTACTTGACTTCTTTTCCCGCACCTCCCCTCTTTGGCTACTGTTGCTGCTGCCGCTACTGCCGCCGTTGCTCCTCTGGCTGCTGTGGCCACCCTGGAGTCCTGAGCGTTTCTGGGACTGGGATGAAGATCCGCCCGCTGCAGGGCCAACAGGAGTCCACTTATTTGTCTGGCTGCTGCCACCACTACCACCACGCTGGTCCCCAAACAAAGGTGGGCCCGATTTCTCCTCAGACGAAGATGAGCTGTTAGAAGGTTTTATCTTTGAAAATGTGTCACCAATGGGTTCTTTCATCTCGTCGTAATTGCCCAGCATGCTCTGAATACGGCTCGACAGTTTATCTTCCTTGCTGGACTAAAGTAAGAAACATAGAATGGAGGAGGAGGAGGTGGGGCAAAATAAATGTGAGAGAAATTAACAGAGGGAAAGCAGAGAAAAGAGACAAGGGGAGAAAAAAAATTATGATTATGAACAGTTCAACACCAGTTATATTTTTCCCATTAAAAACAATGAAGATGCTAAAAGCATCACTTATTCACAGAAACACAAATCAATCAAAATAAGAACAGAAATTCTGGTTTTCATCCAACACATAAAATACACCAATTTCAGCCTAATCTGTTATGTCACCATTTTCACATTTAAAATAACTGACCATAGAGACAACATTCAATTGACCATAGCGAGAGGCCGAATCAGCCAATTACAAAGTTAGCTTGTTCAAACTGAGCCCAGATCAATCCAAACCCATCTGTGAACACAGATAAGGGTCGGACCACAGTTTCAACACAGAGGTTAATCAGTCACTTTGAGGCCGCGGGTTCCAGTCGACCTGCTCGCAATCAGTCCGTGACAGAAGTCTGTGCAGAGTATCCAGTTTCACATGCGGCCTCGCACCTCTGTTTTGTTTGACAGATTCACACTGAGAGTGAGGAAACACAAGCCGTTATCTGCAGCAGGAAATGTAACTAGCTTGGTCATAACGTGCACTCCACTAACTCCTGCTAGCACAGCCTGGCTCACATTCAGCTCTCTTGTTAGCTTATCATCCATACTGATACTAGCACAGACAGTGTGTTGGCTCATGAAGGTAAAAACGGTGAAGAATTTTTGTAAAAGTCCTTGAGGTTAACGAGAAACCGCTGAATCCTTATGCAGTTTGTTCAACTAACTCTTTGTTTACAGGGACACTGATTGCAACACTGCAGTGTTGGCAGAATTAATGCAGTCTGCAACAACAAGGTAGTTATACTATAAATATTGTGCTTGCTCAATGCATATATATGTATTGTGCTGTGCTAAATGTATGGCAAATCTTTAAAGCAACACTGATCAGTTTACACATTCAACTGTAGCAATTTTCTATTTTTTGAAAATTAGAAACATGAATGTTTTTGGTTTCTGGGCCCCGGTAAGTCCCAGTCCTCCTGATGCAGTACTTTCGTACCGGCCACACACACACTATCCTTTTCTGAACCACTTCAAACATTACAGTCCCTCAACATTCAGAACAGAACACTAGCTGCCAACTCTTCTCTTCTAGATCTCCTCGGCTTACACGGGAAAAATGACAAACCAAGCTGTCAGTGTTTCATGTGATATGCATCTAATTTGCTTGAATTTTGCGGTTCATACGATGCAGTCAAAATGCAACCATGGATGTCCTCAATGTATTTTTAATTTCCCCAAGGCACGTCCTTTATGTTGTTTCTGGGTCTCGTTAGATCTCAGCACAATTTGGTTGGCAGGGCAAACTCGATCACCACACATGAGGGATCCTTGATTTTAAAAAATGAGTTCTAACATACAGCGTACGTATGTGGCGTATCATCAGATATGTCAAATTAGTTCAGTTTCATTCAAAATATCTAATAAGCTTTTACAAAATGGTGTGCAGCTTAACTGATAGTTTAATACGCTTCATTCTGTGCAGCTGAGTGAGTGCGTGAACTCTGCGCCATAAAAATATTACTGCTGTGCTGGTCTACATCTGGGAAGCCACAGCTGCAGCTCTGAGCACACATGGCCTTTAATGCAGAACGCTGTAAACTTCTACTTAGTGGAGCATGACAGAGGGGGGGAAAAAAGTCAAACTAAAGCTTACATAAGACTCACACAGGCAGCAGACAAGAGATAGAAAGTACAGAAAAGCCAATGACTTAAACAGACCGCTTTTCTCAGTTTTTTGCTGCGCTGTATGCCACGTATTTTTTTCTTCTTAAAAATAGTGTTATGTTTCTAAAGACAGAAAAACAAACACGCAAAGCAGAATTATTCTCTAGAAATTACTTTTTCATTTGCAAAGGTCAAGGACTCTTCCGTCTTTAATGCCAGCTTTTTATCTCTCACTTTGTTGTGATCCAAAACACACACACGCACGCACGCACGCACGCACGCACGCACGCACGCACGCACGCACGCACGCACGCACGCACGCACGCACGCACGCACGCACGCACGCACGCACGCACGCACGCACGCACGCACGCACGCACGCACACACACACACACACACACACACACACACACACACACACACACACACACACACACCCACAACTCACCTCTGGTGGCTTTTCTATTCCCAACCTGTCAGAACACATTCCTCACTGCCTCTTTGATGGCTAGCTCTAGCTATGGAGAGGAGCCACTTACATCTGCTTAAATCTGGTTAGTGACAAAGATTAGACCAGTACGGAGAACTGAAATCCTCTTTACAAGTATATTGGCTGGGAGCTGGCTGGCCTACATCTACTGTATGTGTGTCTGTGAGCGCAAAAAGGAAGACACGGGAGGAACCGCAGCGTAGAGAGTGGCGTGTTCCTCTGTTTACTTTCAACAGTTGCGCTACAAAACAGCTAACCAAGGACAGGTGTTGTCAAAAAAAAAAAAAAACTAACAAAAAAAAAACAAAACAGACTGTTTTGTTTTGTGTACAGCCTGTCAACCGATTATCCAACAGCTAACTATAATTTAATCCAAGCCACTAATGTTTGCAACGGCATCTGTTTTAAATATCTGACTGTAATTAACATGACGACATGAAGTCAATTACCTCTTGAAATATCTGACATCACCTTGATTAAAAGAAAGTGGGACATCATTGTCAGCAGACCTTGTTCAGACATAGAACACACAGCAACCCCTGCACATATTTTTAACTTTCATCACACATAAACTGTAAAAAAGACCTAGACTGCAGGATCATGAAGGTCATTTTTAAAAAGAAGAGAAAAAAAGCCGCACAATTCTTACTCACTGATAAAGCAGCAACAAAACCTCAAGTTTAAATGAAATACTACATATTCCGTGAAGCGATGCATAAATGAAGTCAAGCAAATATTACATAAAGTGTACAAACATGCATAGAAAGACCAGAAGAAAGAGTGTTTACACCTTTGCCACAGAAGCCTGACGCCAAACATTCCTCTTTAGGATAACAAATCAGGCCAAAAAAAGCAAAAAAGCCACAGCTCTCATGTTTTAGAAAACACGTGATGACAAAACTATAATACCATGAAGACTTCTGACAGCGTGTGCAGTTCTCGCTTCCTGTCACTTGTGCAAATTCCTCTCAGGTGACTAATCAATTACGTGCCGAATGCGAGTTAAACCAACTTACCACTTTGTAAGGTTCAGGGAAGAGAGGGGAATTTGCTGGAAAGGCCTCTCCTCCTCCCTGCTGGATTTCTTGATTTCTCCTTTCTCTTTCTTTCATTCGGAGCACATTCCGGTCCTCACGGTTCATGTTGCTATTAACACAAAAAGAATAACAAGTAAACACGCTGCTGAGAGACGGTAAACAGACTTTTTATGTCGTTGCTGTTCAAGGACGGCTACAGGAGAGGGGGTAATATGAAAGTGTACACCTGACAAGTCTGCGACGATTTACCAAAGACAATCTTAGCGCTTTCATTTTCTTCATACACCGATGTCAACTATTCACAAAAATCTAGAGTCTGTTATGTACTCTCCACTTTTCGTCACAGTTTTTTGGGAAACCACAAGTAGGACCATCATTAGTGAGCAGGGAGATGGCAGAGATGACCTACGGAGAAAGTAGTCTCTAATAAGCTTAGGCTAGTCTAGACACTGTGCAGTAGCCTACTTCTGCTGCAAATAATCTTCTTGTACAGATGGTCAATGTGAATTTGTACCCAGCCAAAACCCAGAATAAAGATATTCAATGTTTAAAATACTGGTTACTCGGGGGAGACTATGTGCGGCATTCTGGACACTCATTAACAAAGATAAAACGATAATCATCGGTTATGAAACCCTGAGTGGAAGACACTGACTTTATAACAGGGAGCTAAACACGCCTCTCTGCCTTTATTTTCCTTCTGCACGTTATGTGTGTAGTTCAAACATAAAAGCAAAAAGGCTGCTTCACCCTCTGAACTTCTAGCAGTTTCTGGGTGTTTTTTGTTCCCGTCCTATTTTTACTCACTGTGGGATCATTTTTCACTGCAAAATAAAGTCCTGTGCTCTATGGAAACAACATAACCATGGTTAAAAGAAGATGGAACTCAAGAAACTCTCAAAAATCATCAAAAAGAAAGGTTTAATAATCCACACCCACAACATTTTTTAAGTGTCCACAGGTGTTACCAATACTGAGAGGAAAAAACTGTCGCTCCACATACTATACATACTTTACTACTTAGATATTAAATAGTTTTGATACTCAGCTGAAAACTCCCTGAAATTTTGTCACATGACTGTTGGTTGTAGCTGAGCCACTTGTGGTTTCTCTACTGCAACGTGAAGTACAGATTTTTCTTTTTTTAATAAATAAAGACATATATAATTCAATGATTCTGATTAAATGCCAGTTTCAGCTTCAGTTTTGACTAATTTTCCAGATGTAACCCGACATCACACATGACTAGTTTAAGGATCATCACATTTTTTTTTTTTTTTTTTTTTTTAAATCTGACAATTGTTTCTGCTTTTACAGTTTCTGGCTCTGATAAATGATGGTATTTTTTGTGTTATTTTTAAAGGGAACATGTCTTTCAAAGTGGATGTATGCATCGACACCACAGAGAGACAAACACCGCCATAACGTGTAATAAAACTGCGCACCCAATCAGAGAATAAAGCACAACGCTGCTCATGTCCTTTTAATATACAATAAAACTTCACATAAAATGTCCTCCTTGACGCCATTTGTAAGTTTTAAAATGTGGGCATTTAGACCAAAATAATATGGGTTCATTAGGCACAGCCAGGCTGACAAAGAACAAATGTGACTTCTCTCTGCCTTGCTCCTTGTTTAACAGAAAGAAACTACAGAACTTTGAAAATAGAAACAAGCAAAATTGTCAGCCAGGCGTGTCGCCTCCTGGTTTAAGTCGACAGCTTCAAGCTCTGCCAATGACAACAATGATTTTAAGGCTGTTGACAGTGCGATTATGCAGCAACCACCCGGCCTCCTCCTAGATTATAAACACATCACACAGGGGTGTTTTTAATCTTTACTAAGTATGACTAAAAGATGAAAAGAAGCAGATGGGAGACTGATTCCAGAGAGAGCAAAGACACTACACACAAAGGGAAGTCAAATGAGACTTTTGAAACAATGAGTTTCTTGTGAGAATTTAAACAACACTTACATGAAAAGTGATCAGGACTATCAATCAAAAACCTGGGAACCAAGTCAGGCACCATTTCATTACGTAGACTAAAACATCTACAAAAAGAAAGATTTCTACAACTTGTGACTAGGCATTGGGAAAGCTTATCAGTGAGTATAAACAGTAATTTCCCAGCAAAACCTCTGTTTTACATCATCAACACCACCCAAGTGTGAGTCATTACTCCGAGCATACAACGTGATTTACACTCTAAAGCTACGCTACATTAAGCCTCAGTTCAAGAGGTGACCTCGGCCATAACCACTGAACGAAACATACCATAAGCAACAGCTTTATCAGCAGAGGTGTGAAGAAAAGGAGAAAACATTGTTTGGACAATCTGTCATCTCTGGACTCTATTTGACTTACAGCACAGCTAAGAACCACGCTTGGACTTTACACCATCAAAACCTAAACAAGACACTTTCCATAATGACAAACTTGCTACAACTGGACGAACCACAGACTACCTCGTACAGACGAGTGTCTACCAGGACTAATGGTGCAGGTGATTTACGAATGCCACATTTTGGTAAATTCTACTTAATGGTAGTTATTTTGCACACTCTACCATACAGCTGGCAAGAAACAACTATCATTTGCAGGGCTTTCATGCTATGAATGAATGTCTATGCTTTGGGGGAAAAAAGCACTGGAAATGAGGCTTTTAACATTTCGACTGGTCAGCCTAACAATTAAACTAAATGATAATGTACCAGGGGTGTTTTTAGTGAGCTGTAGTAGTAATACAGGTTTATGTAAATTAGCCTGTTGATGTCATTTGAGAGTGACTGCATGTGTGAACCAGCGACTGCTAACACAGTGCAAAATGATCGAACGCCCCAGGCGCAGAACTTTTTGTAAACTCTGCTAATGTCCTTTCTGCCCATCTAAATGACCTGAAGTGTTGGTGTTTATTAGCTGTTGTGTGATAGTCAAAGCGTACATTTCTTCTTTAGTACATATGGACAAACTCTACGAATACAAATGGAAGAAAGAAAGACAAACTAGTGTTGGTGACATAACTTGACTGTGCAAATGTGAAGCAACTTTTTGAGCTCAACCTGTTTATAAGTTGGCCTTCTACCAGCACTCAGAACCAAAACTAGGTTACATAAAGAAGAAAACCAAACATCAGATCAAGAATGCCTCCATGTGATAATTAAAAGCCACATCAGGAACTCTTTACCAGTAAACATGGGAAAACATCCCTCTCCACTAATCAGGAGTAAAGCCACTAAATAACAACATCTTCTGTTGAAATAAAGTAAATATTAGCACTTAAAACATTGTTTTAGAGTAATGAAATGTGAGGGTGAACCTTCAATGGTAGTATAGTCAGGTATCGAAAATGAGTTCTAAAATACAGCCAGTTGTAAATGTGTACAAATCAAGAACTTTTAGATTTCAGAAAAAACTTGCCACTATGTATACAATGCCACTTTACCAAGCATCAAAATGTGCACTGTTTACAATATGGCAGACAAGAGTTGCTGAGCACAAGCATGGCTTAGCATCACAAAGAGAGAATGGATAAAGTAAAGTGTAATCACTTCACAAAGTTAATCCTATCAAACTGTGAAAGTCTGTCTGACATGTCAAAGCAAGTACCATAGCATCATGGAAGGCTTGTTCCCCGTCTTTGTCATAATTCCCCAGAATCAGCTAATGCCACATCATAGCTAGCATTTCTAACATAGATTCAAATTTAATCTTTAATTTTCAACGCTAAAAATGAGGGTCTGTCTTTAGCCATTTAAGGGAGGCGCAAGTGAGCAAAAAATGTTCACTGTTGGCTTTACAAGTAAGATGTGACTCGATAACCACAAATGTAATCACTATTTACCCTTTAGCCTTCAATAAAACCACACACCTGTGCTTTATAATACACACAAAAGCTGCAAATCTTAATTTCATCTATACTTATTGACAAAGATCATAAATGAGCTCTCATTTGTATATTTGGCCAAGCCTCCATCCAAGGCCCAAACTATTAGCGGCTCATCTATTACCAAAATCTATTACCAAAATAGTAAGGTGAGATATGTTGATTATTTGAAAATTAGGCAAAGCAGCATTTTTAAATAACATTTATGAGCGTGTAATAGCCAGCTGTGTTTATTGTAGTCATTCAACAGAGCGCCAAACTGAAAAGGTCAAAGTCTCCAGAGTTGAAAAGACAGTTCACTCTGTACCTAAATTAATCATTTCACCTGGCTCTTTTTAACTTACAACATAACAGTCAGGCCACATCTCCAACACACAAAAAAAAGAGAAAAAAAAAAGAAAAAGAACTGATGGTTATCTGAGCACCATGTATACAGGACTGGGCTTCTGTGACACAGCTATTATACGCAAGGCCATCCAGAAACATCTTATCTGACTTTTATATGATAGAAATTAAGTGTTTTATTCCTACCAGACATCAAGAGAAATGAGTAAAGTAGCCAACTAGTTGTGCATTTCTTACCCTGACTGAGAGGCCATGGCCCCAACCACTGAAACATTGGAAGGAGGAGGGGAGGAGGGTTCAGAGGATCTCCCAAGGATTCAGAAGTATTCTCGTCATGACTTGTCAGCCTAAAATTTGTGCGCAAACCTCCTCCAATGAAGACAACCTGACCCTTTTCCCCCGTAAATGTTTCTGTGGGCGTCCAGCTGGAAGAGCGTAACTACAGTTTCTTTACTCGACTCGAAGGTACAGTGTATTTCCTTGGAGTGGAGACAAATCTGACTTAGGGAGGGGAGGTGACTGCCTGTTCTCGGGAGATACCACGTCGGCTAACAGCGGGGGTGGTCACATGCTAGGTGAAGTCTGGAGGCAGCCACAGCTTTCTGTTTGTGTTTGGGTGTTTTGAGGTTAAAGCATGTATGGAGAACAAGTAAAGTGAAAAGAGGGTGGGGGCAGAAAAGCATAAGAGTGAGTAAATGTTAGGAGTGAATGCCATAGAGAAAGACGGGATAAAAACAGACAGATTTGGCATGTCTCCTTCCTTGAAGCCTGCCAGATTCTTGACTAACGGCACTGTCGGCCAATTTTAATCTTCAACTGTGAGGAAAAACTGCTCGGCAAGGAGCAGAAGAATCTTTTAATCTCAGTTAATTAAGCATATGAATCATCTGAAGGAAGCACTGCATGAGCACAATGCTCAGCAAGAATCTGTAAAGCCCAATGAAATACTGCAATGCACTGCTACGTCTTAAAAATTATACCTCTAAGTATTAAATCCAAGAGGAGAGACAGTAATAAAAGAGAAGGGAACAGTCTTGCTGGAGTTAATTACACCTTCAAGTTAAACTTAAATTTAAGAAGAGTAAGGCAAATGATGATAAGAGTTGGTTTTATAGAAAGAGGATTAACGCTAAAGAAATAAATGAGCTTCATCCTAGAAAGCCTCGCAGCAATAATAATTTACAAGACAGCCTTACAGCCAATTAAGGAGAACATCTACAGGGAGGAAAACAGCACTGAGGGATCAGCGAGAGGGGAATAAATCTCACCTCTCTCTGAAAATGGCACGGTCCACCTCCTCCCATAAAAGGAGATGTTATTTTACACCACAGGGCCTCTCCTCCATGTGATGTCACTGCCCTCAGTGAGGCCAAGCCAATCGGAGCTCGTCTTTCCGTCAACAACCTCCCTCCCTCCCTCCCCCACTATGCCCGGAGCACAGGGCAAAGCACCCATGCAAGCTGTTAAAGTCACAGCAGCGCAGGTTTCCGGCATGCTGGTTGTAACAAACGGGAGGTTTTCATCAGCTACATACGATGACGACACATGCTGACAATTGTGGCATCACTAGACGGTGTGAGGATGTTTTTCTAGTACACAAATTAACTAAATCATGCCACTTCACCTGTGGTATCCTTCTGCAGGTTTCCTGTTATGTCAAAGGTTGATTTTTATCACTTCTAAAGCACACACACACACACACACAAATAAAAATCACAAAAACAGCTAAACATATTTCACACTTTGTCTGAAACATATTTGTATTTTACTTCTGCTGCTTCTAATTTACAATTGTGTGCCTGTCAGTCCTGAAGAAGTGTTTATTTAGGCTTTGGAATGACTTTTATACCTCTCCTAAAAACACTTTCTACTGTTTGCCACTGTCTTTTAAATTATATTTAATGTTACATCATCTCTGCATATAGTTCCTTCCTCAGTATCTCAATCTTCTACTTAAACATTATAGTGTTATATGCAGGAAAGTACAAAGTGAACCAGAGAAAAACAATCCTGAGTAAAAGATTATAAATTCCAACTGTGGGCAACTCCCTTTCACTCAGTTTAGAATAAATACGCGCTGTAGAAACTCGAAAACAGTTTAATGTCTTTATGATCAGGGCTGATGTTCTTTGAGATACTGTTTTAAACTTAATATTGAATCTATATTGAATCAAAACACTTTGTTTTCAGATCACCTTGTCTATTTAAGTGCATGCTTGTACAAAGCAGACAGATATTTCAGCGCTTGAATTATATATACACCTTTTACTTTTATAAATAGAAGCAGACTACTACTCTTATTTAATTCAATCAATAACAGAACTCATTAAAGGAGAACAGTTAGAAAGCTATCTGGTACCACTAAACTACTAGAGAATCTAAAAATCTCATTAAAGGAGAACAGTTAGAAAGCTATCTGGTACCACTAAACTACTACAGAATCTAAAAATCTCAACAACAGCAAGTGGTTTCAACACTCCACACTCGCTACAACACAATTTTTCTTTTTTTGTTTTGCACTTTAGAGGCCTTTAAACACTAATGTCCATGTGAAAACTGGATATTAAAAAATAAAAACTGCATATGAAGTCAGTTTCACGTTCATACTACCCCAAAAGTGAATCCATTTTAAGTAGCTGTCTGCATTTCAAACAAACTCAGGTTAAAAGAGTGTTCTATAATGTGAACAGCAGGTTCTCAGTAATGGGTACAGATGGGCAGTGAGTGCCACCACCCCTGGTGCTTTTGAAGCAAACCTGCTGACTGCAGGAATTCCAGAGGGAGTGTCCATTCAAATGCAGCAAAACTGCTTCATATAAGCAGCTGTTTGGTGAGGACAGAAATAAAGACCACAGGCAGCCAGGACAAGGAGTCTATAAGAAATTGTCAAGAAGAAATGATTGCTCAGAATGCAGCGTTTTTTTAACCCTCATAAAATCAAATAACTTTCCAAAGGAAATTTCTGTATCACTACTGCAGAAAAATCTCATCCTCACAATAACAGGGGAAATTAAAAAGTGTAGCTTTTCCGTGTGCCTTTTATATCAAAGTATTTAGCTGTGGATGTTTAAGAAGGACAATGTCAAAATTAGCTTTCTTGTGTTCGTGCCTCAGTGACAACCCTTCAATATTTTTGTGTGGCTTTAGATTAGCTCCAATTAACATATCAAAACAAGACTTAAGTCTTGATTGGCATGTTCTCTAAACAACTGCTTATATCCTTTTATACGGGCAGGTTTGAAGCATTTGAATTGACTCACTGCTTGGAATGCCTCCACTCAGCAGGCGTGCACTATCTGAATCAGAGGGAGCCTTTAGCATTTACCAATCAGGGCCCAATGCTGTGACGGTTGTGCATTTACAAACTAATTAATCATAATTAATTTAGAAGCTTTGTAGGTTTGACATCCAGCAAACTTGGTCAACAAGAGGGGAGAGCAAAACTGAAGCTAATTTCCAAATGTGAACTCTGAAAACTTGGTCCCTCGAAGGCCAAGGCGTCTTTATTTCAAGATAAAAATCAAATTGAGACACTTTTACTAGCCACTTTCTCAAGCTTTTAGGCTGACACTACATGGGGATGTTAGATTAATTTCTTTTTCATTACTAAACTGTAATTAACATGTCTATCTTATACACCTCCCAAAAGAGTAACAGCATTCGTATGTAAAAAAGTAAGCACCTGGAAAGGTTTTGTGGATTTTGAAATGACAAATATCGCCAGACGAACAGAGACAGAGAATGCTCGCCCTCACAGCTTTGACACAGATAACACACAGTGCTCTGGGTACTTTTTCTGCCACACCGTTACTGGAACGTGACACACACTCCTCAATTATCTTTGCAGTGTTTCCAAGGGACCTGTGTGATTCAAGCTCTTCGGTGCACACACCAAGCTTGTCAAGAGGCTTTTACTTTCTGCATGACCCTCTTCACCTGAATCTAAACTATGGTAAAATGTTTTTGACAACTTGCAATTACTCCCAACAACAGTGCATCACGCAGCCCTTTTTAACCTCGGTCTGGTCAACAACAAGAGCAATAATTCTGTCGTTATGTAAATAAAACAGGCCTTGATCAACTGTTTCATATATATATTTATATATATATATATATATATATATATATATATATATATATATATATATATATATATATATATATATATATATATATATATATATATACATATATATGCATTATCCAAGATTTTAATATCTTTAAATGTATTTACAGTCATATAAAATAAAGTTTACTAGTTATTCCAGTTAATGTAAGTAGTAAGAAATTGCTTGACAAGAAAATATAGATCCCTAAGCCTAACTAAAAACAAAAATATCTGAAAGTCATCTTTGCTTGTCAGAAATCTACCCTCCACTTAATCATATAAGACCTTCTTTTGGCCTGAAGCATTAACACTTCCCTACAACAAACACTCGACCTAACAGACGAATGAACTGTTCCTCAGTCAGTTCATTTTGCCTTCTAGAAACGACCAGCTGAAACATGACCTAAGCCATTAAAACTGCAGACACCACACAAACGTAGACTGCGACAACGTGCAGTAAAAGATTTCCCAAATGTGATAACAGCACAGCAGGTCAAGCAATACCACAACCGTACTGAGGAGTCAGGAATTTCTGGATTGTGCAATAGTTTCCCATACATCTGCCACAATTGTATTGCTCGCAGACCAGTCTGGACTAAATCTGATGCTGAAATATATATCTACCTACAAATAGAAACGCGCTAACCTATAGCTTACTACTCAGAACCTCAAAATAAACCTCTGCAGCCCACAGAGCAGATTGTGGGCACATGGGAGTTTAGTACAGCTGCAATGATAAGTTGACTTATTAAATAACTATAGGAAAATAAATCAGGTATTAATTTGATTAATGAGTATCATTTTAGTCATTTTCGAAGTCAAAATATTTGATGGCTTTCCCCTTATTTTTGTCAAAGTAAACTGAATAATATTTGGGTTTTAGACTAGTTTGTCACATATTTGAAGACAGAATGTTGAACTGTGGGAGAGCAGAACATTTTTTTTCATTGTACTCTCACATTTTATATACAAATGAATCCAAGTGATTAATGAATAATAAAAATAATCATTAGTTACAGCCCTAGAATGAAGAAACCGGTTGATGAAGCACTTAAATTGCATGATTCATACGTTTGAAGGCTCCAGTTGTTGCGCTGCATAAGAAGCTTACGTCTTTCATGTATGAATCACAAAAAAGTTTTGTCTATGTATGACGGAAATTCACACCACCTAATACTTCCATGTTACTCTATGTTTTACTGTGTATGATTTTGTTATTTGCTTCAAGGCATTTAACCTGCTCAGAAAAAAAATGTGCTACCAATGAATCTCATTACTGTGTATGACACTTACTACTGCTGCTATAGAATGTAACTGAAGCTGTTATTGTTAGATCTATGCCTGATCTGTGAAATGAAATGGCCTTAATGAGCTTCACCTTCACAGGACTATACAGCCACATGAGAGTGTAAACTCACATCCTCGAGAACAAAAGCTGAAGAACAGATGCATGAGGTCAGGACAAAGTGAGTAGCATATTTTCTGCTGTGCGAGCAACAGCACAGAGAGATAAAAAGAGAGAGCTGCTGATTTCTGATTAGATTTGAGCTAATTAAACTGGCAAACTCTAGAAGAGTCTTCAAAGAACATAGTTTTGACAAGCTTCTCTTTCTGAAGGAAGTAAGATTTGGTTCTAAACTTACAGACCTTAGCTGACGACACAATCATTTCATATTTTGGGGAGGTTTAAAGAAGAGAATGTGAACTCTAAAATGCACTAGTATCTGTGCAGTAGACAAACCCGATGATTCCTCTTTGCCTTTATATGTCAAAGTCATTTCAGTAATTAAAAAGGAGATGACGATGAACAGAATGAGTCAAGATAAATAAGGAATCCAGACAAGGACTCTTCAATTTTGGGATGGCTGTCATAGAATCAGGTGTTGTTGAACAGTCTGAAACCAAGCATGTCTCATTCTCCAAATATTCAGTCTGCAAAACCACACTGTAGTACAACTGCAATGTACAATGGATGTGTCAAAGCCAAAGAAAACATGCACCCTCTGCTCTGTCTGGAATGGACAAACAACACGCCATCACATCTTGACAGAGCATGTGCCCTTTGCCTGGTCAACAGAGGAAACAGTTATACTAAAGCCTCCAAGCAAAATCTAAACAGGAAGTAAGGAGGATTTCACAGTAAGCTGCGTCACAGGGAGCAGTTACACACTATCTGAACAGAGTGTTTACCTCGAGTGCTTAAAAAAAGGTTTTCTTAGTATCCCTGCAATTATCAAAACTGACATCTAGGAGTCATCTAACTTTGCTTGTGGCTCATATGTCTGCTCAAGCTTTCCTGAAAGAAGTGTGTAAGTGGTTTTATCTTTACCTAAAACTAACACACCCGGTCAACATACAGTCATGTGCTTTAACCCGAAATCTCAACATCCAAAATCTTAATTTAAAAGTAACAGAAACCACCGTGCTACATGATGAGTTATTGTTTTACCTGTTTATATATGCATATTAATATAAAGACAATATGCTTTAAGATGCTCACATAACTACCGCTATGGACATACAAATGTATTTGAAATGTCACCAAACAAGGGTATTGCCTTTAGTGTCCCACAGTGTTGATTCCAACTAAGAGGCACACTAATCTTTACATTTGCTTTAATGCAAGCTCATATGCTAAGCATGTCTTACAGCCACTATTAGAGGTCAACCAATCCAGCATTTTTCTGATTACTCATTGTATCATTACTCTTTTTAACTGTTTATCGGTTCAAAATTTGAGCTGCGTCTATGTATACATGGATTTTTCTGTGTAGAAAAACTTTCAGAATCGAAACCACAGAAGCTCACCAGCTTCAAAAGAAAATTGACACAAAATGACAAGAATCAAGCCTGAAAAGACCAGTTTCACATTTTAACCAGTTTTGTTCGCTAGAGTTTAATTTACTCAAGCACAACACATATGTCTGTTTATCAAATAGTTTGAAATGAGACTGAAATGCTTGGATCTGATCTGTTAAGGTGAAACAGACTAATTGTCTCTGCTGTGCGCAGTGCGATCATGCTCACCATCGTGCATAGCCCCTCCCAAAGGCCCAGTCTGAGCCAGGAAAAAAAAAAAACCTATTTGTTGTCACTGTAGTCTTGAGCAATGTCCTGCTGAGAACACTATGTGATCGGGCACACGTAATGAACACCAGCATATTGAAGGGCAAATGTTTGAAAGTTTTCTTTTATAAACAAAGCCAATCCAACAACATTTTGTGTTGAAATTTGTGGTATTCTCAAGTTTGAGGCTAAGATTTTACTGCAAATGTATACTAGTTTCAAAAATCAGGACTGGTTTAACAATTATACGTATTACTTAGACTGAGAAAATTATTTATACTTGTCAATATTCTTTACAAAGTAAGGTCTCAATCAGGCAAATACTACACAGCATCAGTGTCTCAGAGTTGGGAAGTGCTTGCTCTTACTATGCCATATCATCACATCTATAATGTCCATATAACACTAAAACACTCTTGAACTAACACTTCCATGAACACTACACTTCTTTAACAACTGAAACCACAACTCAGACAACCTAAACTCTGTCTACAGTTGTTGCACAGCTACCTGCCATAAATGAGTTCATGACCTTAGGGCTCCCAAACCATGAAATGTCAACCTAGATAAACCAGTTGATTACTCCGTCCTTCTTGTCTCTATGTGGCAACTTTACCCTCTTCCTATGTATCCGTGACATTACTAACTCTTGAGAGGAACTCTGGACTTATGATGCATTTTCTGGCCCTTCCCCCAACTGTGGCACGTAAAATGGCTTCCTAGAAAAGCATATCAGCTGTCTCTGTGTTAAACCAAAGCACACATAGGTGTTGCCTTACATACGCAATAGTTATTTTGATGCAAATAATCAGGTCTTACATTTTACATAGCTAGGAGTGGCACTGAGAGCTGGCTGCTAGAAATGCAGGATACACTGTGCGGAGGCTCGAAGACAGCAAACCAAAACTTTTTACTAGTCCCTGTGAAAAAACTACCGACTCTCATGGGCGTAAGATTAGCTAAACTTTCCTGTGTGCGGTGGACAAACTAAAAGCAAGTAAAATATTTTTTGTCCATGATTAAAATGGACCCGCTTTGATCTAATCAAAAGCTTAAATCCCGAAGCTGAAAATTAGCATTACAGTACATTTGCATTATCGATCAACTGTAAACTTGATCAGATTGTGTTTATCTTTTGCACAATGGAAGGACACAATAGTCACCTCGTTGTCGATTACATAATTAGTGCAAGTTAACAAACTTGAGTTATGTCAGCCAAGGCTAAAGACAGAAAACACAAACATCAGACGTCATGACCTGTTAGCTAACATTACAGGAACAAAAACATAACCACTATCACTGCGATGTTTGCCTCAGTTTTCCAGAAAGGGGAACAGCCGCACGTATAAAAGTGACATTTAACGTTATTATCTTCTAAATAACCAACCTTTCCGTTTATCATAACTCAAAAGTAGCTGCAATGTCTAACATAATCATTAGCAAGAGGCTAGCACGCTACCTACAGGACTACCTGCATATTTGCTTTAGCGTAACGGTAGCTAACCCAACCTGCTAGCAGTGGCTAGGCTAGCGGCCAGCTAGCTCCGAAACCATTGATTTTTTCTGCTGAATTTAAAATTAACATTCACTCCAAATGTAAGACAACCACTAAGTACATCGAATCACCAAAAAACACATTTCCTAATGTTCGGCATCCTTACCTCTTGTCTTCCTTTTAGGCCCAAACCATTCTAGCTATTGGAAAGCTCTTTTCTCTTTGTCTTTTCCACTTCCAGTTACACGCAAAATGGACTCAGCAAAACGCTATAACAGCTAAAACACTAAAACCAAATGGATGGTCCTCGTCTTCTCCTTAAAACGCAGCTGTACATCGAGCGGAAAACAAAACCAAATCATTTTCTCTCCCGTTAATTTTATTACTCCTAAACAGAAGTGTCTGATAGGTAAGACTGCTAGCTAAGTTAAGCAGCCAGCAGGTACCACAGACAGGACTGAATGCATGGATGGCAGCAAGCGGCGCTGCCTTTACGTTCGTCGGAAAAATCTCAACCCGACCTCCTAACCAAGTAAACACAAGCCGGAAAGTGCATTTTTAGAAACATAACGGGAAAGACAGGCGTTTTTTGTAGCACTGTTTGGGACTGACCATTTTAAAAACACCAATGACTTTAGTTTTCTGATGGTTTATAATACTTGTTTAAAATAATTACTTCGACAGATTTCAAATCGGATCCCAAAATCAGAAATAATAAGTATAATAGTAACTAAGGACATCATGCCAAATAGAGTCCCCCATTTAAATCTGTATTCGGTAGTTTGACAGTAACAGAGCGATCGGTCTTTAACGATAGTAGTAATTCCTACTTGACGTGAACGTAGCACTTCTGTGACGCACAGGTTGCTCAGGCTTGACGTTTTGGACGGAAATCACAGAGAGCGTTTCATTGTTCTCTGCTGTTGATTGATTACCTTACTAATTTTAAGTATGCAATACACGGGGTGCTAATTTAAGCTGTCATGTGCCTTTGATCGATATATAAACTAATTTTAAATAAATCTGTGCTTGGTTACACACCTAGTTATTTATTTTTCTCTGATACATTAATAGTAACTTTGTGTGTCAGACATTTTGGTGCTTTAATTAGTTAAAAGTCATATTTATGACTTTATCCATATATATGTATATGTTTGTAAGCAACCAATAACCACCCAGGACCATCACATCTCAAACTCTCATTTTATGGCTTTTCAACACACATTAAAAGACTAAAATAAACTGTTTGAGATCTTGACATCATATCGACTAGTCTATCCTGGATACTCGAGACTTAATTTCTTCCAAAGCAAGCTTGCAGAAAAGCTGCCTGATAAAAAAATCCATGCAACCTCCCCCAAAAACAATAGCAGCGTTTGATCAAATGCATTCAGAAATATTGATATATATATCAATATTTTATATATTAAATATATTTTAATCACTAAGCTATGACATTAAATACAGTTTTGTGGTCTGCCACACACTCTAATTCATCCTCATTATCATTACTGTCATAATCATCATTATCATGGGCTGGGTTTCAAAAATGATCCCATATTCAAGGACCCTTAAAGACACTGTAGGCTCAAAGAAATTCAATGCTAGCAAACAAACCATTACAAAACACTTTATATTCACCTTAAGGAGTAAGGTCAGAAACTTTAGGTTGTTTTTTTACAAATACAAAATGGACAATTAGAAATAAAAACAAGCCAAGTTTATTTCACAGGGAAACAAGCAAATGTATTCTTAGCAACAAGACTTTCTAACTTTAAACTAATTTTAGATTTAACAAAACATAACTTGTATTCAGTATCCTTTAAAAGGTCACATTATGTTTTATACATTTTCTACTCCAGATATGGCGTTGCTCTATAAAGGTTGTGAGCTGTACAGATTAAGTTTGACTAAAAATATATTCAAGTACAAAATCCCAAGATTTAGCATCAATAATCAAATCTGTTTCCTCGGATATTTAAACTTTATATTCTTAGTAGACCTACAAACTTGAGAAAATATAGCGCTAGTAGAAGTAAGAGGGGGAATGTTTTGAAAACAGAACATATGTCACGCTGGCCAACTCAAAACGGTCCCTTGTTCTCCTCTCATCCGGTATTAACAAAGCTGTGCAACTGTCCAAACCATTCGGATCCAAACAGCTGTGATGGGTTTTTTAAAAAAAAAAAACTTTGGGAAACAAATAACAGCAAGAAACTCCACTTCTTCCAAAATACTTATTTCTTCTTTTTCTTCTTCTTTGGAGGTCCTTGATCTGAATCGCTGCTGCTTCCTGAGTCTGAGCTGTCTGAGGATGAAGAGGAGGAGGAGGAAGAGGAAGATGAGGAAGAGCTGTCATCGTCGCTGTCACTGCTGCTGTCGCTGTCATCTGAAGAGGAGCTGGAGGAGTCGCTGCTGTCTGAAGATGAGTCATTGGAGGAGCCGCCTGAATCACTGCTGCTGTCGCTCGTGTCTTTTGCCCTGAGAGCAAGTGGCAGAGCAAGACAGGGAAAACATGAACACACAAAAAACTGAAAAGTGTTTATGATTATTAATGTCACGGTGCAATTGTTGTGGTCACCGAGATGTTACATGGACTGTGACGGTCGTTGTGGTGTCACATAAGGAGAAAAGAAGGTGTGAAGGGACTTTGAAGTGCTGACTCTTTTTGAGCAACACTCACATGCTCTGTTTGCAGATACTGAAAGTGAAATGACACAATGTCTGCAATGCTACAAGTGGAGATCTGAATGTTTCTAAGAATATAGGGGGAAAACTGATAACATTATCTGCACATGTGCTCTTTTTGTTTTCCAAAGCAGTATGCAGTAGTCACACCACAGGGAGTTTTGCTTATCAGGGCTTCATCAGTGCCTTCTATGAGCAGTTAGCAACACCACTGAAGTCATCATCGTCGTCAATCATCGTCTCTGATATCTCTTGAACGATGGCCCCTACTACTGACAACAAGCAGCTACGAATAACACAACACCAGAATTTATGCTGGAGCTGAACTACGTACAGAGATGACCAAGTCCACACTGAACAAGTGAGTTATGTGAAGCAAAATATTCACTTGTTTACCTTGTTTTGACACTTTTGTAGCCGCCTATCACAACTGTACTCTACTCTGAGCGGTTGTGGCTAGCATAAGCAGGGGCAAAATGTGGAGTGAGTTAAATAGATCTTTTGTCACAGTGTACTTTTTGGCATTATTAGTTCCATCTGTGCCTTTCCCACAGTCCAAAAAATGTCTCCTGTAAAAAAGGTCAAATCATTCGGGGATAATTAAGAAACAAGAGCACTCAGATGACAGAAGTAAGGGGGTCAAGTCGCCTTTTTCACAAAACAGCAATTTGACATGTTATGGCAGAAAAAGCACAGGTGCAAATGATAAAATTAACAATGGCTTCATTTAACTGCTTCAGTTTCAGGGTGCTGGTATTGTGCACGCTGGCAGAACAGAGCCATTGTGAATCTTATTAGTAACACCTGTGCTTTATATCCGGACACAGTTCAAGTTATGCTGTGAAAATGGTCTACTGTCAACTAATTACACATTTAGATTGGATCGGGAATAAATACAATGATTAAATGCAACAATACAAACTTTCTAATAAAAATTTAATTTACAAGTCAGCCTCAATATGATGTGTAGGAGCAGATATTGGAAGTGTTTGCAGTAGTTATGATTCTCCACTAGAGGGCACTGTTAAGACACATTTCTGTCCACTGTCTATTTTATGGACTTTGGTTTCAGTCAGAGTTTAGAAGCAAGAGTGGGACAGAGATGCAGCGAAGGAGGTCATCTATATTAAACCTGCTCATCCAGAAATGGAATACGAGTTTGGCCGCACCGCTTGTTCAGAGCACATCCTGACATCCCATCGTAGTCTGATTGTCACACAAGTTAACACAACCGTGACTCCAACAACTCAGATGTGACCTTATTGACAGTCATGTGACAAGAGGTGAATGGCTCAAAGAAAATGAAGCGACTCCCTACAAATCAAATAATTTTGTTTGGTGTATAAATACAAGGGAGCGAGTACTTTAAAAAAAATCGGAAACAGCTACATGACATAATTTAATAGGAAATAAATGCAGTCTTAATGAATCATTGTTTTTGTTTAGTTTTGCTTGCTAATGTATTCAAATGTCAGGGATTAATACGAAGCCGTAACAGTTCAAAATGTTTTAATTTCATTTAAACAGCATAAACTATTCCCCACCACACTAGTAACTATGTAAAACTATGTATATCTTTAAGTGTGTTGTTCATAAAGTGTGCTCCTCTAGTAAATATTTCACATATTGTGTGGAACCAAAAAATTTCAAATTGCCAAAACATGGTGTAATTTACATTTTACTTACTTCTTTTTTATTTTCTTCTCACTGGATCCTTCTCTTCCTGGTCTGCAAAGACAAAAAAAAGACAAAACATCTTTGTTAGACTTGCTCAACTAAACCAATACCCACACGTAATAAAAGGGGGGAAAAGCGCTGTAGCTGTGTTTTTAAACATACAATGAACCATTCTCCCTCATGCAGGAACTAACAAAAAAGAAAGAAAACGGTCATTGAACCTGACAAAACACACTTCTAAGAGTTTATGATGTTCACTGTGCAGACTTGTGAATGAATATAGCTGCTAACTCCAGCTCAAGCACTGACAATAACTACAAAACTAATTTCACGGTCACAGGTGTTAACAATGTATGCTTATTAAATGAGCATCATCAGCCTTGAGCTTTGCCAGTGAGCCGGTCTTTGTACAGTCACAGTCTTATAGCAGACAGTGTTGCTCTCTGTGTGTCTTTTTCTGAGTGGAACAGTGGCTCCGTCTAATTTACAGGCTAACTTGTTTCTGGCATGGGTCAGAAACTGAGTGTTTTACTGCTCTGAGGTACACAGTGTCTTACAGTATGACATTTCATCTGAGCTTGACACCTCGCTGTACTTCTGATGAGCCGGATTCCCTGACTGACCATGAAAATCATTTCTCTCTGGTTGCCCACGTTGATCCAAAGTGTTTCGCAGTGCAGATAACTGTAAAGGTAAAAAGTGCGAACACCAGCTTCTCTTCACATACAAGAGTTTCTGACCCCATGGGTACTGAGTCATGACAACTGAACACAAGAAAAAGATTTTAGACGTAAAGTTCAAGTTGTGCAAACAATGACTAGTGTTGTTATACAACTGCAAATGTACATAGCATATACACTCCAGTCAAAAGTTTGGACACGCCTTTTCAATCAGTGCTTTTTATTTAATTATTTTATGCATTGTAGATTAATACTGAAGACATCAAAACTAGAAAAGAATACATATGGAATTATGTTGTAAACAAAAAAGTGTTAATCTCCAGTATTAATCTATAATGTAGAAAATAATACAAATAAATAAAAAGCATTGAATGAGAAGGTGTGTCCAAACTTTTGACTGGTAGTGTAAAGTTGTAAATTTATGATCATCTTTTGTCGTTTTTTTGGGGGGGAAGCTGACAACTCCTTATGTACTACTAAGAATCCTCTGGAGCAGATGTTGCAATGATCACATCTTCTGTAAGAATTCAACTGTTTCTGCTTCAAATGCAGTCAGTTAACAACTTCCAGTGCACTATATGGAAGGCTGAAGTGAGAACAGTGTTGACACTCTTCACACAGGTGAGAATGGTGGCATTTTAGGGGTTAAGAATCGCATTCCATGCTGACACGAGAGATGAACTGATGAAGATGCCTTACCCAGTGATGCTGAGGGGTTTGTTTTCATTCTCCTTGAGCTTCTTTTTCATCTCAACTGTTCTTGATGGTCTGTGCACATATTTCCGCTTCCCTGTGCACTCATACGTCCAGTGTCCCATCTCCAAACACTTCTGGCAGCGCACATGTTGTTTGTTCGCCTCCCTGTATGCAATAAAGCAGATAAATCTAAATGTAAGGTCTCAAAATAATAAACAAGATCAACTTGAAATGTAAAAGAGTTAACACAACAGCAGCTTCATTGACAGATGAGCATCAGCAGAGTTTTTTAAGTTGAGTATGTTAAACCTCTGGAAAAGGTCCTAAGTGGACCAAACTAGCATTTTCAAAGAACAGTATATGATTAAAATCCAATGTTGAGTAGTCCAGCATAAACAGGGAACTAAAGACCAATTTAGAGACTTTAAGCTCCTATATCAAAATCACAAATAGTATATTTTACCCCCTAAATGGCACAATTTTGTTTGAAGAGCATTCTAGTTGAAACTGATTGATTTACTGACATGTGCATCACCAGTGGAGCCAGTGTCAATAACAAATAAAAAAATCTAAAGTAATTTTGTAGTAAAATAAAAGCAGTTAAAGTACAATAAAAAAAGGTTCTGGTGGAACCACAAATTGTGCTTTCATTTGATGATATATATATAAAAAAGGTTACTACTGGAGCCATTTCTGCATAATAGATAAAAGATAAAAATATATTTCCAAGTCAGAACATAAACAATAAAGTTTTCCTGTGAAGCTGACAGATGTAGTGAACCCAAACTGCTCTCAACACACTTCTTGTTCTTCCCTACAAACAAACACCACTGATCCTAAACAGCACTCCAAAACAAAACATCTCCAAAAAGGCTTTTTCTCATACACTAGCTGCCATGACGATGGTAGGCCTGGTGGACAACATGAGTACACACATACCATCAATTATACACTGATGTATGTTTCAAATATGCAAACACGGTTTTTCGAGTTTAAAACTTGTTGATGCGAGCCAACATTTCAAATCAACCATTCTGAATTCAGTTAAGTCTCATACATTGTATTGTATTGTACTGTATTGGCCATCTGTGCTCTCATGCATAGGATATATTATGATAGGCTACTGAAACTACTTAAGTTAGGAGAACATTACTAATTGCTAAAGTTCTAGAAACTTCACAACAAAAAGAAACTGACTTCTCATTTCCCATCTGCTGGAAAGTTCTATAAATTAGAGCACCTGTGCAGTTCTCGTCCAGTGAGGTTAAGTTAAATTAGGGTTAACAGTCAGACAAAATATGCTGCAAATGAACAAATCAAGCAAAATATAAACAAGATATTTCCAGAAGAGCTTTTCACTTTGGATATACAAATGAATGTGAAGATAACTGTCCGTTTGTCCCACAAAAAGCACTTTTTTTGCAAAAATAACAGAACTATCAACAAAT